>NC_136501.1:100694550-100709550 GCF_053919585.1 Euprymna scolopes | reverse complement strand
TAATGGCGCATGTGTTTCCATCTACTTTTAATTTCATAAGTCGTTGTCTAACATAGATACTGCGCATATCATGGCTATTATTATTATAATTATTATTATTTATTTATGTATTTATTCATTCACTAGGATTATCACACAAGAAATTATCAGAGTTCTCTTTGAGAAGAACTTGTATTTTTCTTAAATCTGAGTGACAACAATCTGCCCAGATCCTCCGGACTCGCTATCTCTTTCGATAACCGTTAGATATATGAGTTATCCGAACAACTGCTTGCCATAGATCTCTCGTTGGCATCGGTCATCAGTATTCACTGGAATTTAGGTTGCAAAAAGTTTATTATTAATATTATTATACAATCAAGATGTGTTGTTTTTTGCATGAATTTTTCCGGCGATTAACTATCCTTACACTCACTAGAGAGCGCCGTAATTAATTGAGGATATAACGATGGCAATTCGTCTAGAAGTTTTACTTAAAAACAAACTTTAGCAATAAAAACGATATATATATATATATATATATATATATATATATATTGGTCTTAGTTTCGACAGTTCTTTTTAACGTTTTATGTTGAATTTATAGAAAGAAAAAAAACAAAACTAAACACTCAGCAATTAATAATGGCACTACGTTCGGTGTTATTCAAAATGATTATATATATATATATATCATAATTTAGAAATCTAAAATTTGTGAGTTTAAAAAGGTAAATTTCAAATATAGAAATTTTATTGCATGCAAAACAAAGTATACGGTATAGTAAACAGTCAATATATTTTACTATACCGTATTCTTTGTCTTGCGTACAATAACATTTCTATATTTGAAATTTTACTTTTTCAAATCGCAAATTTTTAATTCCTAAATTATGACTTATTTGCTCTATCTAGTATATTGAGCATTTTATTTAGCTGGGACAATCTTATATAAAATATTGCATCCAATTATATTTTGTAAGGCCGATAATCACTGGATTTGCATACAAGTAGATTTATTGTATTTCATTATTCTGAATTATATATATATATATATATATATATATATATATATATATATATATATATATATATATATATATACAACCAGTATAAAAGGGAGATTACCTTTAACATATTAATTAGCTTTTCCCTGCACTTAACCAAATATTATTTAATGTTATTTCAACTAATTCCGATTGAACAATTTATAAACAATCCTCCAAGTACAAAAACGAAACAAAAAAAACAAACTATTTTACAAGTTAGTAAACAACAATAATAATTATAATCTCCGGAATATTCCGAATAAACTTGGATATCGCATGGGAGAGAGAGAGAGAGAGTAACTATCGCATATATGCGAGGAGTTTCTGATAAGATTTCTTTACTTCATCACGTATTACATAATTGCCTGAACATGTGTATGACTATGTAAAAACTGTCATGTCATTAAATGGCGGAGGATCATTTTTGCTGTACGGTTACTAATCCACACGATGAGTTGGGCAACATTTATTTCTCATGATGGGTTATTTAACGTTTGTATTGTTAGGGCTTAGACTTGGACGCAGCCTGTCGATTTAATTGTGAACAGTATGAAATGCAACAGAAGTCACATTCGTTATATGGAACTTTAAACGAGCATCCGTTTGTTGAGTTCAGAATATGAATTATGTTATTTTGATTAACAGTATAATAAAGGTGGAGTAACTAATAATAATAATAATAATAATAATAATAATAATAATAATAATAATAGCAACGGATAATGCTTTTAGACTAGAGTAATTATTAGACACCTTAAATTAAAAGATCCACGAAAACACCATCTCAAGTATCAGACAGAATCAACGATTAGTGAAAAACATTAATAATAATAATAATAATAATAATAATAATATAGCTTAATAGTTCCCGTTGCAAGCTGCCTGCCTAATGTTTGCTCAGAACCCTTTAAAATTTATTTTTACCTAAGCAAAAAAAAACAAAAACAAACAATAACTTTCTCTTGTTATTTTATAGCACGCCAATTTATCTAGTAAACTACATTGATTTTAGGCCAAGGCAATGCATAATAATAAAAAAAAACTCTGTAAAGAATTGGATGGAATCTATTAAACTACACTTACTATATTTTATGAAAAATTGCTTCGCAATCAGACATTTATTATGACGTAAAATCATGATGTATTGGTATAACAGTTTTCTTTGGTTTCTTGTTTCTATTATGTCACCTGGTTAAATTTGTTTCCATAAAAAGAATGAACAGCAGTATCGCGTTGTAACAGTAATAACAGCAGTAACAATAATAATAAATGTACAATTCCTTCCTTCAACTCGCACCTTGTTTCGTTTTTCTTTTTATGGACTAAAAGAAAAAGTATGAACTCGAAATTGGAAGACACCTGAAATAATGTGATGTAACTAGATTAAATGTCTCAACGTTAAATAAATGAGAATACCAGCATCGCCTTTCCTGTTAATTGCATATTTTCTCGTACATTAAATTGTTTACAGATTAAAAATTCTACTTTAGAAATTTTAATAGTTAATCATTTTATTTATTACATAGTTTAGATATGAGTTTATAGATTCTTATACACCAATTTTACATCATTCGGTTTCGATTAAGCTTATTATGGTGACTTCTATATAATTAAAAAACTACATTGTTTACGTGTGGTGTGGTTTCACGATTTCTAAGTAAACATGAGGTTATTTGTTAAATATAGGTGAGGTTTTGCAATGTGGACAAACAAAATGGAGGATTAGAAACAATAATATAACTAAAAACTCTCAGGAAACGCTTTACAAATTTTTGTTTTAACAACCTGCATAGTTGAATGATTTTGTTAAAGTTGTGAGATTTCTTAATTTCTGCATGTAATTGGCTCATTTAATATATACGGTTTCGTCAAACAATGAATGTCAATCGATTGTTCTTTATCTTAAGGATATCATCGCTTATTTTCCTCCCATAGTTTATTAAATTTAATAAATTCACTAAACCTTAGTGCAAACGTGTTCATTTTTAAGCCTGGCATAAGCCGGTATATCTAAAAGGAAGAAAATATTCGTTTGATATGATTGTTTGACGACGCTGGTTTAGTGATGAATAATAACACTAATTTTAAAATAACCAAACTTACAAACGAACACATGCAGGTCGATAGAATATTAATGTTGCTACCATTTCTTAAAAACCATTAGTTGTATAGCTGTGCGTTTCCCTCCATTTCGATTATTAACTACCGCACACACATGGCGAATATGTACTTCGTTCCTATAATTGTTAATAAAAAAGCGTTAATTTTTAGTAATTTATTTTCGTTGATATGAACTTTCATTAATTTATATACACACCCTTTATAGAAATGTCGTTCCCTTCCATATATCCTTATATTCGTTTCAGTTTGTGGGTTTCGTTATGACAAAACAACGACTTGTTTATTTACGCCGTTTAGCAAATATTATCAATAAATATATAACTTAATGGCGGACGACATTAAATTAGTGTTGCGTTATAAGTGACTAAACTGGTTGAACTGATTTATAATCGAGGCTGTTATTTTATTTGGTGGGTGAGGTTTGGAGCTTTTGTGTCAGATTTTATTTTACTAAATGATTATATAAGAGTATAGTCTTGCCAAATACGTTAGGGTAGCAGTTGTGTGAGTCTATATATGTTTTCTCTTTTAAGCGAGAGTGTGAATTCCATCCCTGCTAATAGCAATACGCAGTCGATTCTAATATCTATATATAAACACCATTGATATATAAATAAACAAGGAGATTCATATAAAATAAGTACTTATTGTAAAACAACCTTATAATGCATATTACATTTAACAACATAAGTAATAATAATAATAATAATAATAATAATAAATAACGGTTAATAATAAGTAATAAGTAACAGATGTTAAGTAATAATAAATAACAGTAAGTAATAAAAACAAGTAATACTGAATTACGTAATAAAAGTAATAATAATAATTAAATTCAACAGACATATATGGGGTAAGTAGGGAGTATATCCGTGAAGATAGATGAAAAAAAGGATATCTACATATTTTATGTTCGTTAATTCTCATATAATTGGACACATGTAGGATATTAGTATAATCGTCATATTAGTATCAGTGGTAGTAATGTTAGTAGTAACGGTATTGTTATCAGTAATACTATTAGTAGCAGTATTAGTGTTATTAATATTAGGAGAACATAATGTTGATAATTTTTTAAAAAACACCTTTAAAAATCACACGGTAAAAGATAGCACAAAAGAGTATATTAAAGTCTTTTTCTTCCATTCTTCTTCTGTTCCTTTGCTTTTCATCTGTTTTTCCTGTCGTATTCTCAAAAGAACAAGTCTAAGTTTCAAGCTTTGTGTATTTTTGTTTTAGTTATTTTTTTTGTGTTCAAGTCAATGTGTTTTTAGGGAAGGTGATCACTTTTTTTTCGGTTGGATATATTTGTTTGTTTGGTTTTTATTGCAATTCGTTAGAGTAAGATTTTTTACAATAGTTTTTTTTAATATATATATAACAAAAATGTCAGCTCCAAAAATGGATTACATAAAATCTTACGCGTTTGAATTGCAAATTTCATTTCACAAAGTGGTGGTTTCTTCAACTCTTGTTTTTATTTTTTTATTTTTTTTCCTAAATTTGTTTTTTGGGGGGTAATACTTACATACAAATGTGTTTTTTTTCGTATCTGTGTCATTTATTTTTTCATTGCGAACATAATCTCGCCGTTGAAATGTTTCAAACGAACCATTTCCTTCGATTTTGTAAAAAAATCTGTTGGCTTTTTTCTTTTTTTTTAAAGTTCCATTCTTTGATCCATACAAATTAGCATCCTCTTTGAACGTTCGCCAGCATTCTTACAATTCCAAACACTTTAATCCGATCGTTATTTTTAAAGTTCCAACAATATAAATACAAATCCTTCACGATTACGGGACATTATTTTTTTCTTTTAATATTTCGTTATAAATGTTCCACGGCATATACAATTAGTATTCATTGTCAACATTTAGTTAGTTTAAGGGATACATATTTTGTTTTGTTTTTTGTTTTGTTTTTGTAAATTGTCCAGATCAAAACAAAAAAAAAAGATCTACGGTGACGTCTGCTTTCCATAAAATGCGAGACGCCATGTTTGTTTTGCTCGGTTTCTTTTCGGACTTCACAACTCGATAACAAACTAATATCCACTTTTTCAACATTTTTGGCAGATAAATAAAACGTCTGTCTTGTTATTTTTTTGTTCCAAACAGCCATGTGTAAGGCACTGTTGGTTCAGTTTTAATTAAACCGATCTGTCATTCCCCAGTACGACGATTCTGATTATATATAGATATATATGACCTGATCAACGCCATATAAAACGGTTTAATTAGTGTACAATATGGAAACATAAAAAAAGTCAATTTGTTTATTTTCCACAGTCTAAAAAAAGTCATTTTTCTTAGGAGATTTTTTTGGTATTTTATATTTATTTAATTTTTTTTAAATATTTTTTTTAAATTTTAATTTGAATGAATGGTTGATATATATATATTATTGTTAGTATATAATGTTTTTGTTTTATATGTAATTATGAAGAAAATTTCAAATCATACGTCGAAGATCAATATCTGTTCATCTGCTTGTCAATGAGACATGTTTATCAAGAAAAAAACGTCCAGGTTATTTAGTTTGCTTGTGTTTTATCAAACGTGTTCTTTTATTGATTGTCGTTTGATGATTACAAAAGGTTACATCCGTTCAATATTTCCAGTGTTTTTCTGTTTGTATTTTCCAGTTGTTTAAATTGGTTTTCCTTTTCGGTTTAACTCTTGGTTGATGTCGTTTCACACATTGTCAGTTTCGTTAAATATGTGTTTGTGTTGTTTTGCTTTTGTTGTTTGTGTTGGTTGGATGATTTATGAAGAGAAAGGGGGGGTTAAAAGATGTGGAAAAGAGAAAGAAGGTGACAGAGAATTAGATAGACAGTGAGTTAGTTTAAAATACCGGGGCACGATTTCCAGTGATTCGATAAGATGGTATCTTGACCACGAACACTTTGAACCGATTCTAGGATCATATTAAGGTAATACATTGGGCGTTTTGTCATGTGTTCATATCTTTCGACATGAACGAATTCTGGCCAGAGGTTAGGGGGACGAGTTGATGGTTGTCTAGTCGGGCGTCTTCGGACTTCTTTTTACCGTTTTTGCGTGAAGAACCCAGGCAAGTAATTGCGACTCTTAATTCCTGAGATACTTCAGTGCAGAATGGTTGCTGGAAAAAACAAAAGGAATTACTATTAGAAGAAAAACAGAAAATACAATAAGATAAAAGGAAAACAGTATAATCAAATAATGCATTAGAAAGTTATATAAAATTGTATTTTTAATATATGGATTACAAAAAGGGATTTGTCCCAAATTTCGGGCACATTCTATAACAAATTGCATGCACGCACCCACACACACATCTATAATATAAAGCGGAACGTGTGGATGTGTGTGTGTGTGTTTGGTCATGAATAGGCTCCTATATGGTTGACTATTTAAAAAAAAACTGATTACATATAATGATAGATGTATCGGGACACACGAATGGGTATGTTTGATCTTGCAGAACGGTGGTTCATTAAAATTGTGGGCTCTGCATTCGGGCCTGATTAAAAAAAAGTATGGAAATAAAAAAGTTAAAAATTAAAAAAAAATCGTTTACAAGTGTTTCTGATATAGATGTACATAAGAATACTTTGATACGTATGTTTTTACATAAATAGGGATGGTTTGATAAAAATGGTGGGGTCTGCATTCGCGCCTGGCCTCCATAGAATGGAAATAGGAACATACTTTAAGCAAAACTTTTCCTATCTATCTGCGTAAGTATAATTTGGTAATTATGTTTCAGTTTGAAGAAATATGGTGTAATAAAATAAATGGGGTGTTCGTTGGCACCTGACCTCCATAGAATGGAAATATGTCACAAAGTTTAACAAGGTTTTTTAATATAGATCCACAGAATATTGTGATAAGTGTTTCAGTGTGAACAGGTATGGTATAATAAATTATGGGGGTTATCTATTTTATTTTTACTTTCATCATATTTAGCTTTGGTTTTGACACCCCCAAATTCAACCCAAATTTACAACCCTTCCTTTTCATAACCTATCATACTTTCATAAACCAGTGTCCAGCTTCTGTAGGCTGTTATTGAACCCAGTCAACGACGGGTATTTTGCTAGTATATATATATATATATATATATATATATATATATATATATATATATACTAGCACACATATACACACAAATTCAGTCAAAGGTCCACCTACATATTTCTTCTTTTTTTTTTTTTTAAATTACATTTCCTCGGACACAAGAAGTAGCAGACCGACGCGAGTATTTTCATGTTCTTAGAACATTTTTTGTGCGTCTCTATAATGGGGAAAAAGTTTCTAAAGAGTAAATTAAAAAAAAGAGTGCTTAACGGTCGGAAGTTGACAAAAACTCCTTTAGTATATATCCACAAATATGCAAAAATTCATACATTCATGTTAGTTCATATTTACATATTTTATACTTACTAGTTTGATGCGATTTTATTTCTTCAGCATAATATTCGATATCATACAGGGTATTATTTTGGCACTGCGATATCAATCCTCTCTCATAATGTGTTAATACTATAGACACGGTTGCACATTAACTATTTAAGGGCAAATATTTTAATAGGAATAATTAATACTTAATTGTTACTTTTAAAGTGGGCTTTACATGTATTATTAAATGATTGAATATCTCACGGAGTTTTAAGTAACGATAAGAGATTGGTTATATATTTCAGGTGAGCAAAATATCAAGTATGTGAGCTGAAAATTGTATTAAGTGTTTAATACCTGCGTAATTTACAGTGTAAGAAATAGGTATTATTATATATGGGGACTTTTGAAATGTGTTACAAAGACATTTTCGCTCCATAGACTAGAAATGTTCCATTCAGCATACCTAATATTTTTCGCAAGAAACGATGGAATTGAAACTATAATTTATGTTAGTCCTGCATATGACCTTAAACTATATCCGATGGTGAGGCCCCAGCTTGCAGGCTTTGGGGAGTGTGGGACCACCCCTTAATTGCCATTGCTCCCAGGTCCATTCTTATTCGGAGTGGTAGTACCTGTTTGGGTTCCAACTATGGGTTTAATAGAAATTGACTTGAAAAAAAAAGAAGAAATACATTCTATTAAAATCTTTTTCTTCAAAATAACTGGATTCGGAATTAAATAACCTGACAATGTTTGATATGCCGTAAAACAAAACCACCAGTATAATTATATCAACGGGCACGCATAACACTGACCGAGTTGGTTTAAGTTGTGTGTGTGCTATATGTTAAATCGAATAAATTTAACCAGTATAAATATTAGTTATGTATGAAATACAATCTTTAAAAACAAATGGGTGTATGTATGTATATATCTATATACATAAATGTAATTCTTGGTTCGTTCATTATCAATAAAAACATATTTGTACATTACTAATTAATTTGAAATTTTCAGACAGACTATCTTTAGAATCGAGGATGTGTTTATGCTATTAAAATGAATTAACATCGCATATTATAAAAATATTAAGTAAAATAAAAATATTTTTCGTAAGCCTATTCTGCGGGGCTGTTTTCTGGTAGAACTGAACTTCCGTTTCAATTCATTTCATACACAAACACCACGATTAGACGAGACGAATTTAATTTTCTGTTTACTCTATAAGTAAAAAAAAGCATCTCCTATTTTAAAAATTTATATTTGATTAGTTTCGAATGTTTTTAATTAAATTTTTTTTTTTATATCAGGCAAAAAATAAAGTTGCTGGCCAGGAGGTGCGTTTTGAGTTGAAACATAAAGGTCGAAGTTGTTTTTTTTTTTTTTAACAGTTGTTTTGAAATAAGAAAATATTAACGCTTTTATTATTAAAACTATAAATTGTTAGGTGAAAGTACATGTTTTTTCGGAGAAAATTTAAGGTTTGGTAACGTGCTTTAATAATGTTTTATCTTATTTTTTCAGCCATTCTTACCATAGAGAGGGGGTGTTTGTAACTATTCTGTGCTTTCAACTAACAATTTGTTATTTTAAAAAAAGATATCGTGAAATTATAAAAAAAAGCATAAAAAATATTGTGAAAGTTAAATTTAACTTTAACAAAACGTGAACTACGCGTTCAACATTGTAACCGGATCTTATTTTGCGATAAGGTTAAATTCGTATGCGTTAGTCGATTAATGTTTTGTTTTTGCTTTTTTTGCCGTAAATTTTTTTAAACATTTTTTTTAACAAAATTGAAAGTCAACTTTATTTACTTTTTTTTTGTTTTTTAGAGAAGTTGTATTTATAAAAGAAACTATGAAGGCTTTTTCTTAAAGAAATTGTTACGTGAAATACAGAAAAGTTTCTACCAAGAAAACCACTTTTTTGCAGCCATTCTTTTCATGGGGAGGGATTGGTGTTTTGTCACTCTGCTGTGCTTTCAATTAACAATTTATTAAAAAAACAAAAGGTAATTTTTCACATTAGGTCCTCCTTCACAATTTTAAACATGGGCAGGTTGGGAGGTTTATTCTGAAAGGCGTTCTTAACATGGGGAGAACGATGGTATTTATTCCAACAGCCGTTTTTAACATAGGAATGTTAGGGGGTTTATTCCGAAAGCCGTTCTTAATATGGGGAGGTCGGGGGTATGAGTTCATGGCGGGCAGTGCATTATAGTGCATAATACAAGTCTTTTATATGTCGAAAACTACTTGTCTCTGCAATTTTTTTAATGAGAGGTTCTTATTCAGCATGGTCGAAAACCTATATAAGTAACCATTTTAAAGAAAATGGTGGAGGTGGACCTAATGTAAATAAATTTAATCCCCTCTCCCCAAAAAGATATCGTGAAATTCAAATTAAACTTGGAAAGACTATTTTAAAAAACCTAGTATCAAAAATAAAATTAGACAGAAATATACCCTCTTCGGGTTTGTACTTGATAACTTTTTTCAAATCTTTGTGCAACAAAAGCAAATATATAACAAGTGAATATTTTCAAAGGCAAGATAAGTTACTTTTCTACCTAATTGGATATTTTTTGTGTTTTTATTGAGTTTGTACTACTATACATATGGATTCGAAAACGTTGTCAAAAAACAAATGTATAACAAATATTATTAAAGGCAAGATATGTTACTTTATTAACAAACTGGATACTTTTTAAAGCTTTTTTTATGTAAAATGTTTATTTGACTCGAAAAACACAACGTTTACAATTGAAAATTATAAATGGCGACAGACTCTGTGTTAAACACGTTAAGTTTAGGAAAATGGGTTAAAACTAAAAAACTATAAAAGATATTGTTAAAAACCACTGCATATATGTCAGCCCATGTCACGATAACATATATTGAGTGAGTTCCTGACAGTATTTTGTATATTTTTTTTTAGTTTTAACTCGTGTTCCCAAACTTAACGTGTTCAACACAGTCTGTTGCCGTTTGTATTTTTTCAAATATACCGATAAACACTAAATGTTTTCGACCAGATTTAACATTTTAAACTAAATAAAAATACTAAAACCTTATCCAGTTAGGTAGAAAAGTAACATATCGTGCCTTTGATAACATTTATTTGTTATATTTATTTTTCGACAACTAATCGTATCTATGTTTTGTAATCCAATCCCGTTTTATTTAATGTAACCTTTAACTTAGGTTATCGGTGTATTTGAAAAATAGAAATGGTGGTGGACACTGTTTATTAGGTTAAGTTTGGGAAAATGAATTTAAACTAAAAAAACTATACAAAATACTGTCAGAAATCAACCGAATATGTCAGCCTACGGCAGGATAACATATAATCGGTGGGTGTCTGACACTGTTCTGTATAGATTTTTAGTTTTAACTGATTTTCCCAAACTTAACGTATTCAACAGAATCCGCGACGATGTGTCATTTTCAAAGACACCGATAAACATTGTGTTTGTCGAACCGATTAAACATTTAACATTAAATTAAAACTCTAACAAATTATCCAGTTAGGTAGAAACTTAATTTACCTTTGCTTTCATTAATCTACTTTTGGACAACTTTTTCGAGTCTGTATATAGTAACCACCCCTTCACGAACAATATTAAGTAAAAACTTATTATTTAATACAAAAAAAAAAAAAAAAAAAAAAAAATCTCGATTTTGCGCATAAACATTTTAGCAACGTTGTTCCGAGGATCCGGATCCAATTCTGCAAGATTACCATTTTTTTTTTCATTTTAATCGACCCCCCCCTATTTTTGTTAACTTTTTGGAGTTGATTTCTGCACTAAAATATAAGAACATGCATTTTCTCTTTTTATTAGATTTTTCCATTGCATAAAATTGAGACACAGCAACGCGTGGCAGCGTACAGCTAATATATATATATATATATATATATATATATATATATATATATATATATATATATATATATATATATATACTGATGAAGGTTCGCTGGGGTTTTCATGTAGCTCACATGCCAGGCTGCAGTCTACCCAAAAGCTTCTACTTGCTGAGCTCCATCATGGCAAGCGCTCCCAATGCGGCCAGATAAAACGATTAAAAGACACTCTGAAGGCCTACAACGTTGATGCGTCATCATGGGAGCAGACAACTTTTCAAGCAAACATTGGGCTTATCAGCCATATCCGAACTCACAGATGATGAATCCCCCTCCCCCACGTTACCTGTAGGATGATTAGATGATCCTCGTCGTTTCGAGGAACGAACACGCACACACACACACACAGATATATATATATATATATATATATATATATATATATATATATATATATATATATATATATATATATTTATAAAAGAATATAAACTTATAGAGGAATAATAACAGAAGGGGTTGACGAATATTAAAATGGATTAATCATAATTTAATTAATACACATAGTAAATAAAAAGATGTATCCATCTTGGATTTGGAGACAGATACAAATCTCACAGGTAAGGAAGCCTTGATGAAAATAGGTTAATAGGTTATTTAAATTAATTATAAGCAGGTAACTAGATTCAATATATGTAAGAATTTTTGTTCTCATGATTAAGGCAATTGGTGTTTAATCAACACTCTTGGGGGGGTCATAATTTAATATACTATTTTGTTTTAAACTCCCTGGCACGGTGTTGAATGGTTAACAAATGATGATCCCTTAAATTAACATTAGGCCTATTGTAAATTCGAGGGAGCAAGTTGATGCCTTTTGCAAGTGATTAAATTACTTACTGACTAAATAGTTTTTCAAAGAAGGATAACAAATTAAATAAGATGTTTATATAGTTTGAAAGGTGAAAAAACTTCCAAGTGTGGGTGTGTGTGTGTATATATATATCTTATTAAAAAAAAATCAAATACTATATATATATATATACACACACACACATATATATATATCACATAAAATATTGAAGAAAAAACTTACAAGAGTGTATATTATATTATCTCTCTCTCTAATATATATATATATATATATATATATATATATATATATATTGATTTAAAAATTTAAAAAAACGAAAATAAAGGTTAGCTAACCAGACTTCGTACCTGACTGAACAGAGCTAAATCGAGGAAATACGATTTAAAAACAAGTGAATATAGCGGGAAGAAAAGCAAAAATTAAACGGGGGAAAAATCCTAAAAGGTTGTATCTTTGCTTGCAAAGAGACGGTCTCAAATACTTAATAAACATAGTCTCTAGAATTTTTAAATCAAAAGGCGAGTGCGACTTACTAAGGATCGTAAACATGTCAGCACTGAAATTCGTGGCACACGCATGGTTATTTATAACGTGCTCGCAAATCGCAGACCCATACGTATTATTTAGAACTATATGTACATAATATCATTAAAACTAACAACGTTCATCCAGACCTTAAGTTTACGGTAGATAAGGAAACGAATTCTACTCTTCCGTTTTTGGATGTTCTTGTGTACAAGATATCTTCGTGCTTTCTTACTTCGGTTTATCGTAATCAAAGCTTTACCGGTCTCTATAAGCGTTGGGACTCTTTTTGTCCTACAACACAAACTACCATTTAATTCAGACTTTAGCACATAGGGGCTTGATGATTTGTTCTAAAGTTGATCTGGATGACGAGCTTAAATTTCTTACTAAAACCCTTTGTAACGATGGTTACCCGTTAGATATTCTTGAAACTACTATTAATAAAATAAGTTTCCAATTTTCATAAACCTTAAGAAATTATAGTAAATAGATGTACTGTTTACCTCCGCCTACCTTGGCTAGGAAATATTAGTGACCGATTTGCTAAGCAAATGTATTTGTCTGTGTGATAGTGTAATTTTGCATCGAATCCACGTGTTGTTTTTTCAACCAGACCTATGTTGTCGTCCATTTGAAAAGATGTTATCGCCCCCTCCCATCATAATAATTCTATTATTTTTTTATTTAGATGTAGTTGCAGTGCACACTGTTGGGCGAACATTGGATTTCCGTTTGAAGCAACATGTGCCACTAAAGGTTCGTTATGCAAATTTTTACCCTCGGATGTTCTGAATAATACGTATGATTCTGCGATTTGCGAGCATCTTATAAATAACCATGCGCGTGCCATGCATTTCAGCGTGACATGTTTACGATCTAAAGTCACACTCGCCCTTTCATTTACAAATTCTAGAGACTATTTTTATTAATTCTTGGAGACCTTCTCTTTGCAAACAAAAAGAAAAGCTTTTAGGACTTAATTTAGTTTCTATGTAATCCCCCCCGTTTATTTTTCGCTTTTCCACCTGCCATAATCATGACGTTTTTAAATCGTATTTTCCTCGATTTAGCTCTGTTAAGCAAGTAATGAAACCTGGATAGCTGACTTTATTTTCATTTATTAAAATTTTTTATATCATATTGTAAAGAAAAACATTAACTTTGTCTTTTTTTTAAAACAAATACGTAAGGTTTCCCAGGAACAGTTACTATACTTATATCCTTGTATCTAGCCGTGTATTGCAAAATGGCTTTGCCAAATTGCATGTTTTTGTGGTTTAATTTCAATCTGGTTCTAACGTGTTTTCTTGTGTTTTATCTCCTTTTTGAAGCGCTTAGGAGAGATGTTTTTAAACTCACTTTTCTCATTCGATGTTGTCTAATACTCATCTTTGCGTCCACGAACACGGCCAAACCCTACGGTCTGACATGCCGCTCCTCACTTGTTTATGACAATATGAGTTGATTCTTTTTTTTATTATTCTTTTATTTATTTCCTTTCCTTGGATGGGAAGGTCGTTATTGATTTCAATGCACCGGATTATCTTCCACTTTTTACGTTCATAAATGTCTATCGTTTTGTTAGATTTGTTTGTGTTCTGCGATAACAACTGTTCACTACGCCGAAGGATTATGTAATTTTTTTAAATTTTAATTATAAAATTAAATAGGCAATTTAAAACCGTAAACAGGCAACCATATGTTTTGCCTTTGTTTTCTTTTAATTTATTTAGAGATTAAAAATATATGTTAATTTTAATTTTTGGAAAGGGAATTGTTTTAATGATTCTTAACTGATAAAGAACCACTATAAAGGGAGGTAAGATGTTTCTTGTGAATTAAAGTGATAATGATGTTTTATTGTCATACTAGATTTACATAAAAGTAAATTATTATTAAGACATAAAAACGCATGAACATATTCAGCATTATATATTGTAACCCTAAACCTAAATTGAGTTGAGATTTTCACAAAATTTGAAAACAGCTACTAAATTTCTTTTCATTTGGAGTATTTAATTAGGAAGTAACGCTGATATGAGAGACTGTTATTATCATGAAAAATATATTTGGTCTGCTTTTACAATTTTCTACGTTATATATATATATATATATATATATATATATATATATATATATATATATATATATTATTTATTTATTTATTTAGCCGGTCGTCAAATAGGCTTAC
>NC_136501.1:100674550-100684550 GCF_053919585.1 Euprymna scolopes | reverse complement strand
TTTGTCTATCTCTCTTTCTCCCTCTCTCTCTTTCTCCCTCTCTCTCTTTCTCCCTCTCTCTCTTTCTCCCTCTCTCTCTTTCTCCCTCTCTCTCTTTCTCCCTCTCTCTTTTTCTCCCTCTCTCTCTTTTTCCCTCTCTCTCTTTCTCCCTCTCTCTCTCTTTCTCCCTCTCTCTCTCTATTTCTCCCTCCCTCTCTCTATTTCTCCCTCCCTCTCTCTTTTTCTCCCTCCCTCTCTCTTTTTCTCCCTCTCTCTTTTTCTCCCTCTCTCTTTTTCTCCCTCTCTCTGTTTCTCCCTCTCTCTTTTTCTCCCTCTCTCTATTTCTCCCTCTCTCTATTTCTCCCTCTATCTCTATTTCTCCCTCTATCTCTATTTCTCCCTCTATCTCTATTTCTCCCTCTATCTCTATTTCTCCCTCTCTCTCTATTTCTCCCTCTCTCTTTATTTCTCCCTCTCTCTCTATTTCTCTCTATATATATTTCTCCCTCTCTTTCTCTATTTCTCCCTCTCTCTCTCTTTCTCCCTCTCTCTCTCTTTCTCCCTCTCTCTCTCTCCATCTCTCTTTTTCTCCCTCTCTCTTTTTCTCCCTCTCTCTTTTTCTCCCTCTCTCTTTTTCTCCCTCTCTCTATTTCTCCCTCTCTCTATTTCTCCCTCTCTCTATTTCTCCCTCTCTCTATTTCTCCCTCTCTCTATATATTTCTCCCTCTATATATTTCTCCCTCTCTTTCTCTATTTCTCCCTCTCTCTCTATTTGCCACATTTAAAAAAATCTAATCAATTAAAATGATTGAGATGATATTGATTATGAAACATAAGACAATGTATTTCTTTCTTTTTCTGTCTCTCTCCCTCTTTCTTTCTTCCTTTCTTTTTATCCAACTTTCTATCTCTCTCTTTCTTTCTATCTCCATTTCTTTCTATCTCTCTCTATCTCTCTTTCTCTCTCTATATCTCTCTTTCTCTCTCTCTCTTTCTCTATCTCTCTCTTTCTCTGTCTTTTTCTCTCTTTCTCCTTTCTCTATCTTTCTCCTTTCTCTCTCTCTTCTTCTCCTTTCTCTCTCTTTTTCTCCTTTCTCTCTCTTTTTCTCCTTTCTCTCTCTTTTTCTCCTTTCTCTCTCTTTTTCTCCTTTCTCTCTCTTTTTCTCCTTTCTCTCTCTCTTTTCTCCTTTCTCTCTCTTTTTCTCCTTTCTCTCTCTCTTTCTCCTTTCTATCTCTCGTTCTCCTTTCTCTCTCTCTTTCTCCTTTCTCTCTCTCTTTCTCATTTCTCTCTCTCTTTCTCATTTCTCTCTCTCTCTTTCTCCTCTCTCTCTTTCTCCTCTCTCTCTTTCTCATTTCTCTCTCTTTCTCCTTTCTCTCTCTTTCTCCTTTCTCTGTCTCTTTTTCCTTCCTCTGTCTCTTTCTCCTTTCTCTCTCTCTCTTTGTCCTTTTTCTCTCTTTTTATCTCTCTCTTTCTCCTTTCTTTCTCTCTCTTTCTCCTTTCTTTCTCTCTCTTCCTCCTTTCTCTCTCTCTCTTTCTCCCTCTCTCTTTCTCCTTTCTATCTCTCCTTTCTATCTCTCCTTTCTCTCTGTCTTTGTCTCTCTCTGTCTTTGTCTGTCTCTGTCTTTGTCTCTTTCTCTTTCTCCCTCTCTATCTTTCTCACTCTCTCTCTTTCTCCCTCTCTCTTTTTCTCCCTCTCTCTTTTTCTCCCTCTCTCTCTTTTTCCCTCTCTCTCTTTCTCCCTCTCTCTCTCTCTTTCTCCCTCTCTCTCTCTCTTTCTCCCTCTCTCTCTCTCTTTCTCCCTCTCTCTCTCTTTCTCCCTCTCTCTCTCTTTCTCCCTCTCTCTCTCTTTCTCCCTCTCTCTCTCTTTCTCCCTCTCTCTCTCTCTCTCTTTCTCCCTCTCACTCTCTTTCTCTCTCTCTTTCTCCCTCTCTTTCTCCCTCTCTTTCTCCCTCTCTTTCTCCCTCTCTTTCTCCCTCTCTTTCTCCCTCTCTTTCTCCCTCTCTTTCTCCATCTCTCTCTCCCTCTCTCTTTTTCTCCCTCTCTCTTTTTCTTCCTCTCTCTTTTTCTCCCTCTCTCTTTTTCTCCCTCTCTCTTTTTCTCCCTCTCTCTGTTTCTCCCTCTCTCTATTTCTCCCTCTCTCTATTTCTCCCTCTCTCAATTTCTCCCTCTCTCAATTTCTCCCTCTCTCTATTTCTCCCTCTCTCTATTTCTCACTCTCTCTATTTCTCCCTCTCTCTCTATTTCTCTCTATATATATTTCTCCCTCTCTTTCTCTATTTCTCCCTCTCTCTCTATTTCTCCCTCTCTCTCTCTTTCTCCCTCTCTCTCTCTCTTTTTCTCCCTCTCTCTCTCTTTTTCTCCCTCTCTCTTTTTCTCCCTCTCTCTTTTTCTCCCTCTCTCTTTTTCTCCCTCTCTCTTTTTCTCCCTCTCTCTTTTTCTCCTCTCTCTTTTTCTCCCTCTCTCTTTTTCTCCCTCTCTCTTTTTCTCCCTCTCTCTTTTTCTCCCTCTCTCTTCTTCTCCCTCTCTCTATTTCTCCATCTCTCTATATATTTCTCCCTCTATATATTTCTCACTCTCTTTCTCTATTTCTCCCTCTCTCTCTATTTCTCCCTCTCTCTCTATTTACCCCTCTCTATCTCTTTTTCCCTCTCTCTCTTTTTCCCTCTCTCTCTTTCTCCCTCTCTCTATCTTTCTCCCTCTCTCTTTTTCTCCCTCTCTCTCTTTCTCACTCTCTCTCTTTCTTCTCTCTCTTTCTTCATCTCTCTCTTTCTTCATCTCTCTCTTTCTTCCTCTCTCTCTTTCTTCCTCTCTCTCTTTCTTCCTCGCTCTCTTTCTTCTTCTCTCTTTCTTCCTCTCTGTCTTTCTTCCTCTCTGTCTTTCTTCCTCTCTGTCTTTCTTCCTCTCTCTCTTTCTTCCTCTCTCTCTTTCTTCCTCTCTCTCTTTCTTCTTCTCTTTCTTTCTCCATCTTTCTTTTTTTCTCTTTCTTTCTCTCTCTTTCTTTCTCTCTCTTTCTTTCCCCCTCTCTTTCTTTCCCCCTCTCTTTCTTTCCCCCTCTCTTTCTTTCCCCCCCTCTTTCTTTCCCCCCTCTCTTTCTTTCCCCCTCTCTTTCTTTCCCCCTCTCTTTCTTTCTATCTCTCTTTCTTTCTATCTCTCTTCACCATTGCTCTCGCATGGTGGATTTTGTATTTCCTTATTAATTTCAGATTACAGCGGTTGTCTTTATTGCTATTTGTTCTCTGGTTTTAATTATTTAGTCAGAGGGTACAAACATGGTTGCTGTACTTGTAGTTTTATGTGAGGATGTGGATTATAATCCATATATCATTATAAAAGCAACTTTGTGTGAGAGAGAGAGAATTCAATATGGGCTTCTAACGGAAATCCCGATTGATAAGACTTTACGCAGACGTGTTTGGCAGTGTTCTTAGAAATTTTTTTGAATCGAACTCTTTTCAATAATGATCGATAATTAAACAGATTAATGAAAAGTTCTGTCCAATTTTAGCTAAAGCTACCTTCTCACATAGCCAAGCATGAGTGCATTGAGAAAGTATTTTTACCTAACGAGCAGTAAAATCGCGCGTATAAAATATTAAATGATTTGATATGACAGATGCGTGTTCAAATGTATGTTCCTATTTATAGCACAATTAGACCATAATACTTGACTTCTGTATTTTAAACTTATATTAAAATCATATCAAAATAATTTAATAAAGTCAATAGTAGGTTCTCTACAGTACAATGTATACTAGATAGTATTATGACGAAATCACTGCTGGTAGACATGGGACCCTTTCTTCTTCATGTCCCGCGATGGATCCTTGAACAGACCAGGCAATTACTCGATTTGCTTTAAAAATGGCGATTACACCGAGTTGGATGATAATAAATTATGGTAAAGCAAGGGAAAACTCGGCATAAAATATAATTCTGTATTTATTAAAGACAATATGCGAAAGTAGGTCCATATGCCTGTTTGGGCGATTTACAAGACGTCTATGGCTTTAATAGAAAGCAATTCATAAGATAAGAAATGGGGTGTATGAGAACAAAGTAAATTGATAGTGGATGTAAACGAACTAATTAAAAACAGTCGATGGAACATAAAACATGGGAAATATAGAGTTAAACCATGCAATTTAACCAGCTTCACATTGTAGAAGTCTAATTACTCAAGCATAAAAAGTGAACAAAACATTTACATTTATCTACAAATCGTTATTATACAAACAGTTATACATATTTAAAAAGATGTGCTTTTTATATTCGGTACTTAATATACTTAAAATAATGATGGCGTAATGAATACATAACGATGACATAAAATAACAGATAGTGGGGAAATTATATTACAAAAATATATTTTTAAACAAGTCATAATATTTTCATACTTATACCTAAGAAAAACATGAAGGGCTACGACAACAAGTGTAGTACTATTAAGGCAAAATCCGTTTGGTGCTTTAGGATTTATATTTTACATAGTAACTAGCGTTATAAATGAGCTCTTGCCAGAAATTAAATTACGCACATGTATTACTACTAAAGCATGGCAAGAATAGAGGTTAATTTTGAGCGTCTACAAACGATCAATATTTGCAACGAAGGTATGAAACTTTCACATCTTTCTTGCATAAGTGCAGCTGTCATAACAATGCAGTTTGCAATAACCTCTTATCAAGTACAGCAGAAAAAAAGTGAAAGTCGTTACTTCTGAACGCGCCTCTAATATATATATATACATTAATAATTTCAGCCATCGTGACAGTAATAAATTTACGCAGAAAAAATAAATTAGTGGTTATACTAAAACACGCGCAGAATCCACACGAGATTAAACTGTTTATGAAAAAAATGTTTTATTCTACACCGTAATATTCCTAAGAGTGTACGTATAGTAACAGTAATATATTATTTACAAAGGCCAACCTCCTATACTAGCGAGGGGTACCCGGCGTTGCCCGGGTGTTTGTAGGTGTGTGTGAAAAAAAAAACAGGTGCCCGTGAAAAACAAAAACAAAGCCTTGACGACGCGCAGTTGGAAAATAGTAAAGTGTGAAAAAACAGGTGCGCGTTTTTGATTGACGTGACGGCGATAGCTATCCAGCAGTTAGCATTTTGTGCGGAACGGTTTTTAATGAACTTTATGCTCTACTATTGCTGCTTTATCGCCTTCTCTACTTTTATTTCATATTACCTTATATTTCTATTTAAACATATGCCCTCTGTTCCTGCATTCGCATAAGCCGAACTTTGTTTTTTTTCTCCTATATTATTCTAAACAGGTTAACTTTGTTTAACCATTTGATTATTCTGCGCCGTTTTATTTCAATTCAAGTTTCGTTCTACACCTTGCGATTTCTTAGTATATCCTTTTTTGTACTGATTAGTCATTATTATTTTTAGTCTGGTTTTTGAATTTCCCATATTTTGCTATTTGATACATATTTCCGTATTGCTTTTTATCTCTTTCCTTTTTTGACTTACATTTCTTGTTATATTTTCATTGTATTTATATACTAGCGAGGGGTACCCAGCGTTGCCCGGGTGTTTGTAGGTGTGTGTGAAACAACCCGAAATGTGAAAAAAAAAGGTGCCCGTGAAAAAAAACAAGCCTTGACGACGCGCAGTTGGAAAATAGTAAAGTGTGAAAAACAGGTGCGTGTTTTTGATTGACGTGACGGCGATAGCTATCCAGGAGTTAGCATTTTGTGCGGAACGGTTTTTAATGAGGTCAATAAATCGGTTTGTTTGTTTTGAAAAACCCACTCCCTCGTCTCGAAATTAAAGCTACCGTCTGATATGACGAAGTCGACGTTGACCAAACGTTTCTTAGCTCTCTAGAGACCACTGGCTCTGGGCCTGTGGGTATTTATTTGCTCCCCCACCGAGCAAATTAGGAATAAGGCCAATTTTTAATGTGAGGAGTGAAGGGAGGGGGAATGGAAAAGGGGGACAGCTCCCGAGAGGTGGGGAATGGGAGCTGGTTAAAGGTCAGGTATGTGGGGACAACATCTGGTCTTTGCTTGCAGTATCTGTCCGAACAGACACAACACCTTGATCTTGGGCCTGTTATTAGAGTCGAGTTTCGCTTTTTGTTTATACCGAAAACCGAATGTAACGCGTGCCGATGCGGGAAATGTGGAATAATTAACGTTTGAAACTCAATAAAATTAAATAGACACACGAGCTCCGTGGTTAAGTGTGAGATATTACAATTTATAGATGATATAAAAAGTTTTAAGAAATTGTGAAGCGAGCGCTTCTCTGAAAGAAGCCTTTTGTGGGCATCGAGGAAAAGCGTACATACATACATACATACGTACATACATACATTTTCGCTTTTATATTTATAGACAATACAAGGGTTAGTAATATCTCTTATAAAACGTATGCCATGCAGGATATATATACAATACTTTAGTGGGCCTCACCGGGTTTAGTGGGTGATTCCCTTTTCTCTTCCCTGCAGCCTCTCTCTCTCACAGAAGAGACGTTGCGAGCCTGTCTTTGCTTTATCGTTATTTCCATGGCAAGTGCTCGTCTGAGCGCCAATCTCGCGTCCCCCCTCACCAATTTTTCACGAGAAATACCCGTCTGGCTGAAACTACTGTCAATAATTTTTCCCAATCTTTATCTGTGCCTAAATCCAAACGTAGATTCCATGAACAAAGCTTCTTCCTCAGAAGTGCACGACTGTGGAACTCTCTTCTGTTTGCCTGTTTCCCACCTGACTATAACTTGGATGTCTTCAAATCCAACATAAACAAATTCCTGACAAACCGCCGCCTTAAGTAATGCACTCTATCAAATCTCCAACACTACAGATTACTACACTACTATCACATTGATTACTGTACACGCAATAACCCTTATCCCTGAGTGGCATCCGGACCTTTATAAGTAGTGACTCCCATGTAAAAAAAAAAACAACACATATGATATCTATACTAACCCTTTCTCTCTCCCTCTCTTTCTCTCTCCCTCTCTTTCTCTCTCCCTCTCTTTCTCTCTCCCTCTCTTTCTCTCTCCCTCTCTCTCTCCCCCTCTATTTGTCTCTCTCCCTCTCTTTCTCTCCCTCCTTCCCTCTCTCCCTCCCTCTCTATATCCCTCCCTCTCCCTCACATCTGCTTAATATACCTTGCTGAACAAGCAAAAAGCAGTCAAAATTTAACACCTAAAAATTGAAACTCCTTCCCCTCCTCTCCTTAAATCCTCTCATTTTTCTTAATCTTCTCTTCCCCTCCCTGTATCCATATATCTCCACCCATGCCTACCTGAATCTGCTACCCCCCACACACAATACAATCTAATGTATGTTAACGTTCAAAATTGAAACGTTATCGATACCCGTCTACCTCCGGCTTTTTTTTTCGTATTTCTTCTAAAACACTTCTTCCTCATACTAAAAACCCTTTCTGTAAGATTTGATGAGGTTGTTGGATCGTAAACATGCTCCAAAATCTGAAACATCCGTAACCAAACAGGTAAAACGGTAATAAAAAATATATATATATATATATATATATATATATATATATATAAGGTGAACGTCTGTGTGTGCGTCTGGTAAGAAATAGGCTCTTATAATTGACTATTATAAACAAGTGATCACATATAATGATAGACGTATCGAGACAGAGGAATGGGTGTGTTTCATCTGGCATAATGATGATTCATTAAAATTGTGGGGTCTGCGTATGCGCCTGGTCCGTAAAGTATGGAAAAAACGTGTATAAGTGTTTTTTTTTAATATAAATGTACATAATAATACTTTGATAAGTATGATTTAACTTAACTAGGGATCGGATAAAAAAATTGTCGGGTCTACGTTCGCGCCTGGCTACAATAAAATGAAAATAGGCACACCCTTTAATAAAGACTCTTCATATCTATCTGCGTAAGTATACTTCGATAATTATGTTTCAGTTTGAAGAAATACGATATGATAAAATTATGGGGTGTACCTTCGAGCCTGACCTCCATAGAATGGAAATATGCCACAAAGTTTAACAATGTTTTTTTTAATATAGATCCACAGAGTATTGTGATAAGTGTTTCAGTGTGAACAGGTATGGTATAATAAATTATGGGGTGTATCTATTTTATTTTTACTTTCATCATATTTTGCTTTGGTTTTGATTCCCGAAATTCTAAGCTATCTTTTACAACTCTTCCTTTTCATAACCAATCACACTTTTATAAATCAGCGTCCATTTTCTGAATGCTGTTTTTGAACCCAGTCAACGACAGGCACTTTTGCTAGTGTGTGTGTATATATATATATATATATATATATATATATATATATATATAGCATTTACGTATGTTTTTATAAAATGTATAAATATTATTAAATTTGCATAGTATATATAGCAAATAGTCTCTATGTATGATTCGTATTATATAATCAATACATTAAATAATACATAGATTACATATGTTATGTAATGTATATATAGCAATATATTATGTAAAGTATATAAGATTTATATATATATATATATATATATATATATATATATATATATATAGTATGATTATATGAAAACAACATAAACATTATGTAATTCATATATGGAAACAACATAAATATTATGTAATGCATATATGATAAATACATGCACGCTATGTAATGGGTATATATATATATATATATATATATATATATATATATATATACACGCACACGATAATTCCATATATACGATGTTATATGTATTATGTAATGTGTGTGTATGTATATATATATATATATATGTATATATATAATGTATATTTTGTAATGTCTATATTGTACATGTATATGTATTATGTAATGAATATGGTATATGTGTGTATTATGTATTGGAAATATAATTTAAATTATATATTATATTTAATATATGATGTAATGTACATATGTTATACGTTGTATATGCTATACAATTTATACATAATAAAATGTTTTGTGATGTTTATAAATATAATCGGCATATATATATATATATATTTTTTGTGAATAAGATCTCCAATGAAATTTATAAAAACGAGTGTTTAATTTACCTAAGTTTAATCGTGTACTCGAAAAATTTAATCGTGTACTCGAAAAATTTAATCGTGTACTCGAAAAATCTTATAAATTGCAATTTTCTGTTGAAATGTTTGCATGTTTATAGGTTAGCCTAAAAAGTTTCGACAGATGTGCCGGATGTTCACGAGATTAGTATTAATTTAAACCCGAACCTTCGGACGACAAATAGCGAAAAATATGCCCAAAACATAAATTGGTTTATCCTCAACTGCCCACTTTTCTTCAGGGAGGGGTGGCTATTTTCACAAATATTTACGAAACTCGTCCCCTTTTTTTCGTTTGACTAGCCTTCATTTAAGCCTTCACTGTCTCTGTTTTTGCATTGGACGCAAGAACAAAGACGTCTTTTTGTTGTTGTTGTTTTTATGTTCTTTTCCTCCTGATGTAAACGAAACATAAAAGTTCATAAACGTGGAACTTAAAATATTTAAAGATTATAATTGCAATGATGTTACTTACTTAGATAGAAAATTACATACGGTAAATATACAATTAAATATATAGTAATTAATGCCTAACATACAAAAAATAAAAAGCAAATCGCACCAGGAATTATTAACACTCATTTAAGAAATACACCGCCAACATAAATAAGCACAAACAAGAAGCATTGATTATATGTTTACACACTGAAAGGTTCTATTATATAAAAAAGGACAGTGAAAGGAGTCGAGAGGCGGAAAATTGTAGCGTTTAACGGTAATATTGCGAGTAATCTTAAATTGCGGCGTAATTTTGGGGAATATATAATCGAAATTTTCCAATATTAACATATCTTGTGCCTATTCATGGCTAAAGTTTCCCTAATTAATATCAATACTTTCGAAATACCTCTGACACAAAGCCTATCTAAATACACTCCCAGAGAAAGGAAATACATTTTGATGAAATTTTAAGGAAATCGATCCAGTTTTTTTTGTGTTACCATAAAGAAAGAAGTCGCA
>NC_136501.1:100652050-100662050 GCF_053919585.1 Euprymna scolopes | reverse complement strand
CATTAATTCCCTCACCCACAACTTTGCAGGTTGATACAAAGAGGGACCGTTTTCTTTGCATCAATTTTTGCAAGTCATCGTATTGGTTGGATTGACCTCACTTAATTTGAACGCTTTCGACAGTCGGTCGCCTCATGGAGTATCGGTAAAACGTCAGATTTTCTTTCACTTTCTTTTCCCCCTAGCGTCACGGGTTCGAGCCTACCTGCCTACTATTAATTTTGTAAATCTCTCCTCACATTGACTGAGGCACAGCCTTTTGGACCAAGATTGGGTTAAAGATATTTCCTTATCTTTCCTATAACCCAGACGTTGCTCCCTGTGACATTCGGTTATAGCTTAAGAAAAAAAAGCTTAGAGGCTGTCGTTATGAGGCAATTTTAAATGTAAAATGACGAGGATCATTGACACGCTCATACAAAAGCGCTTCCTCAAATGTGCAGGTTTATACAAGGATGGGTCGTTGTCTTTGCATCAATAAACAGAAAACAAATTAATCGTTTTTTTTTTGTTTCTTTTTTTGTCAAAATACTACAATTATCCAGAATGAAGTTAAAAATTTAAGCTGAATGTAATGTTATTTTCTTTAAAATGCTAAGAGATATCTAAAATTATCCAGAATAAAGTTGAATTGACTAAGAAATTTAAATTGAATGTAACGTATATTTCTATCTTTTTTTTCAAAAGCGCTTCCATGTGGCCTACCAGAAGTTGTAGGAACGTACAACCAAGTGCATTGTGCCTAGAGGAGACTATTTAGAAAAAGACGAGCTAATACGAAAAAAGCACGGAAACTTTTTGAAGGCACCTCGTATATGAACATGTAGATATGAATCGTGCATTTTAAAATGTAGAAATCTTCTGTCGGTTTTCGTTTTAATGTACTTTGAGTTGACATATCATACTTACATGTGCTATCGATGAGCAAATAAATTCATATTACATATACATACTTTAAATTTTGCAAAACGTAGTATATTAGTATATCCAACACTTTCAAGAAGTATAGCAGTTTTTATATCTACATGTTGATATGTAACTCTTCAAAATATAGCCATTGAACTAAGCAATATAAAAGGAAGAGCATCCACGTTTTGTTTTCTATTTGAGAGAAATCTAATTGAAAAAAGTTTTCAGATATCCAATCTGCCCGCGCAATGGCAATAGCAGCGATAAAAATTAACGAATTTGCCATCAGGATTAGAGCTGTATATGGAACAGTAGGTTTAAATTGGAAAGTACAACAACTAAAGCAGATATTTTTACGATATCTATAACAAATCTGTGTGTGTTTGTGCGTATGTTGTATGTCTCGTAAACACTTTCGACAGAGGCGACGCATTCTCACAAGTTCGGTATAGTTTTAAATCTCGATCCTTAAGATAAAAATATAAACAAATTGGCCAAAAACATTAATTCCTTCACCCTCAACGTGACAGTTTTCTACAAGGAGGCATTTTTTGCGTCAATTTTTGCAAGTGATTGTATCGGTTGGATTGACTTGGCTTAATTTGAACGCTTTCGACTTTAGGTCGCCTCATGGAGCATCGGTAAGAAGTCAGATTTTCGTTCACTTTCTTTTTCGCCTAGCGTCATGGGTTCGAACCTGCCTTCCTGCCTGCTACCAGTTTTAACATATCTCTTCACATAGGCTGCCGACTATTGTTTGGTGCCCCCCTTTCTTTTGGATCCTACCACTTTTTACTACACTCACCTGGGTAATGCCGGACACACCTTACTACACCGTTACTACAATTTTTTTTCATCCTTGTCTCAACCCGGTTTGCCTACTGTTTGGATCCCCCCGCTACTACTGCATTTTGAACCCCATCTCTCCACCCGGACTTCCTACTGTTTTTTTTTTTACCCACCCCAGACATATCTCCACACTCGGTAACGCCGGATATCCCCGCTATTACAGTATAATTGAGAATTATAGAAAAATTAAAGATAATACTGAGATTAATGAATAGCAGACAAACCAGTCAACGAGTATTCTCACATAGTAACAATTATAATATCAGGTAAACGTCGCTAAACTCCAGTGATCCAGAGGCAACCAGTTAGTAAACCGCATTACGACGTATGTAAACAATCCTCTAATATTACTAATAAATTACAAAACTAAACGGTTCTATATTTGCATTAAAACGTAAGTAGGCGCACGTCATTTGAATTTCTTTCGGCACACACATTCATTACAGATGTTTCTGTAAAATGGATTGCTGTTTTCTGGGATGGGGGTGTCCCATCTTACACTCAGCTAGTATTTGGCCTTGCAGCATTTTTTAGTTAACTCCTAACACCAAGTAGTACTATCTCTTTTTCTAGAATGATTGCCATAAAAATATATTCTTCAACCGATGAGCACTAGCAAACTTAAAGGCGGAAATAATGCTAAAGAGTGGAATATACACCAGGAAGTTCTCGATTTGTAACCAGTTTAGAGACACAAATAACATCGGAAGACAAGGAAAAAGCTGTCACCTGATATCATCATAGACATTTGTCTGTGATATGTGGTGATGTTGCCTTGGGTGGAAAATGTTTAACGTGATATAGTTAAATTATAGAAGTGTCCTGCGGGAGACTAAAAAATAAACGAGGCAGTGTCATTTACAGTCGCGATGATACACGGCACAGTCTCCCAAAGCTGCATAAATTAACTTTGCTCGGAACCTACATTAAAAAAAATGTCTGCTTTACATTTGCTGCAAAGGTCGTTCACAAATTAAAGCTTCGTATTTCTAAGTAAAAACGTTGAAGATCTACGAAGACTGGCGTGACGCATTCTAATGAGCGAGTTTTGTGTTTCTTAATTTATTATTCAACAGAGTCATGACCATACTCAATGACTTATGATGCATATTAACGACATACGTCGCTGTTTCTTCTTCTTACACCGTCATTATCTGCAACGCAGATAACACTTTTCTGTCATGAATGCGCATAATAATAATACAACAGACTCTGTTCAATTCGTGTAGAATAAACAATAGAATACATTACTTTAGGAACGTCTCTTGTATACTTATTAACCTACCTTTTCTAGTTTTAGTCGTCAGCTGATGAAGAATCGGAAAGTGTTGGAATGTAGAAAGTTATTTTACAAGCGATATCTGTATAATTCAATTATCAAAGAAGATATCCAACGACTACTAACGCATCAAAAGACCACAATTGTGTTCTTTTTTTATTTCTAAACTTTTAATTTTCACACATATACGCAGGAATATAGTAATATCATAACGCATGTAAAAACCTGTTTATAAATATTGCTGCTAGTACAGAAGACGGACTTTACTGAATCAGCAACAATTTCCTAACAGGAAAAAATTCATTGTATAACTATTCTGTATTTTCTTTGAACAATTTAAAGAAGAACATATATCCTAAAAATGTAATGTTTCCTTATAGTACAATCAAAAACAATCTTAGGTTAATATTTGCACAGGTACCTAAAATATTAATCTCTTTCACATAATTTCAAATTGATAGCCACGATTTATTGCCATTAAGGTATATAAAACAAATATTTTTCAAAGGTATCCCAATAATAATAATGTGTGTCATCCTTATATACTAATATATATGTCGAAAATAAAACAGCGTTTACGTCAGTTAAAACGCATTCGATTGAGCATATTTTTATTAAGTGTGTATCTCTTAATGATTCCAAACTTTTGGAAAACCTATAACATAGATTATGTATCTAATATTTGAATAAATATTCAATGTTAATCGAGGACGGTAATATTTTATTTAGACCTGATTTGTGCACACTGAATTCGTGATAACTGTCATTAAAAAAATGTTCGCAATCTTTTCTGGCTCATAAATAATGAGGCGCTAGGAATATATCAACTTTCATGATACATTTTATAAAGAGAATCAACAGAAGATTTCTACAAAGTTGAATAACAAATTTCTAAATAAAAAAAAGGAAAACACCACTGCTTATATATATATATATATATATATATATATATATAAGTTACAATAAGTTTATTAAGGTAATCAAAACGGTAAACTTAAACTATATTATACATATTACAGAGTTAATATTTACAAGTAAAATAAACTCAGCCAGATGTAAAAAGCTCAATAAAACCGAAAAGGAAATAGAGCTTATAATATGAACAAATGCTTAATAAATATGTTAAAAGACATCTTGAAAAATAGTTAAAACACATTTAATTTTAAAAAAGGAAGCACAAGATAAGTAAATTTAAGCAGATTAAGGACTATCCACTTATCTTGTGCTTCCTTTTTTAAAATTAAACATGTTTTTAACTCTTTTTCAAGATGTCTTTTAACATATTTTATTAATCATTTGTTCATATATATATATATATATATATATATATGAACAAATGATTAATAAAATATGTTAAAAGACATCTTGAAAAAGAGTTAAAAACATATTTAATTTTAAAAAAGGAAGCACAAGATAAGTAAATTTAAGCGGATTAAGGACTATCCACTTATCTTGTGCTTCCTTTTTTAAAATTAAACATGTTTTTAACTCTTTTTCAAGATGTATTTTAACATATTTTATTAATCATTTGTTCATATATATATATATATATATATATATATATATATATATATATATATATATATCAGTATCTTGTAAGTTGCATTTCGTGTTATTTCATGTACAATGAAAACATATTATATAATAACATATTATATACATTAGTCTATATTTACGTATGCTCTCACAATTATTTTTTTGTTTTACATATAAGTCTAGGAATGTCGACGCCTAATGCACTGTTACTTTGTAACTATGACATAGTGTACAATAGCCCTACAATGTAAATGTTTTTAGGTATGATTTAACCATAGAAATATATCTTCCTAGAAACTGTTAATATACGGTGACATCTTTGTCATAATACATAACGTGTCATAACTTGAAGGAGGACATAAGTATATGAATATTGTAAAGTGCCGGAACTATAGGGGAAAAAAATATAGATAAAACTCACAAAACATAACGAGTGATATATAGGAATTAATTATAATAAATACTATTTTTGTCCGTAGCAATATACTCTAACACCACAGGCAGAATAAAATACTACGAAAGGAAAATAATATTTATATACACGATATATTGATACTGGGTGTTCTATGAGAATCGTCGATGGGTTATAATTTGTCTTTTTTTCTAATCCCATTTTCATTTTCTTTTATTTATGGTTTTTTCGAAGTTTATATACGAGGATGCTTCAAATAAGTTTTCAGACCTATTTTTGTGGTAATTTAAAATTGTCGTAGACGCTTGAAAATTCAGTATGTTGTTCGCATACACCTGATGAAATGACTGACCATTCTTTTTATATAATTTAATAAGTGAAGAACTGCAGCAGAATGCATCCTGTTAAAACCAAATTGTCACAGCTGGTGACTTTTAAAACGCAATCTGGACTTTAGAAAATCATTATACAGTGAAAATGTTATAAACTTAGAAAAATATCAGAGCAACTTATAAAATGATTCAGATTGGTTTTATCCCATCCTTCATGTATCGAGTATTTGGGTGACATAAGATATTGAAGGAAGGTTGAATCTGTGAATGATAATAAGGTGTTGGAGGAGTATGAAAGTCAGAACACTTGAGTTGACTCGCCGAATATGGAATTTCATGCATAAGTACATAGATGTGTGTCTATAAAGACAATAAGTGTACTATTTGATATCATAGTAGGGTTGGTGCATCTGCCACTAGTCTCGCTCCAAGATAAGGTTCAAAAGAGAGTCGCTAACTTGATTGGTCCTGAAATGTCATCTAACCTTCAGCCTCTGTCCCATCGATTTAATGTTGCATCTCTCTGCCTTTCTACAAGTACTTTTACGAGAAATGATGCAGAACTCCATCCGTGTCACAGACTATTTGCCACAGAAAACCATAAACACTGTTCTATATAGTCAAACCCTTGATCACCGTGTCTGTTGGTTCCTATTATTAATTAGAAGCTTAACCTTAGTCTGTCGTTATGACGCAATTAAAAAGAGGGGTTATGACAAGTCATTGACATGCTCTCATATGAGGAATTTCATGGGGTGCAGCAGATGCATTGCAACCGAGGAGATTATATCGAAGAGGAAAATATCCATGCTAGTACTATTAATGAAATTGCCCATACAGAAAAAAGTCTGTAAACTTATTGAATGCACCTCGTGTTTGAGAGTATATTTTTTATAGCAGACTAGTATTTATTAGTAAGTGAAGATCGTGGACGCAGCAATGCATTAAAAAAGCGTAGTCTATGAATGTAAAGGAACATGGAATAATAATTAATAAGATGTAATACGAGAGAAAAATCAGAAAAGCTATATATATATTATACATAGAAAGAGCGAATTTTGAAAATGTCAATGGAATAACGCATACTATTTTAGAATTATACATTTTTGAAATCACAAGTTTACTGTGTTTATCGATTGTAGATTATAGACTAAAGACGTAAATTTGGATAGAAAATTCTTTCAATTACTTGTGCTTTCACTGTAATTGCGTTTTAGTTTATGGCTGAATGGTATTCTTCAGATTTAAACAAAATATGTAGCAGTTCGTCGTGTAACAATCCGTTTTCCCAAGTTAATAAATTGAATAATTTCACAATTTACAACCATCATTGATGCCAACGTTCAAATATGTATATACCAAAGCAAAGCTATAAAACTGGTACGTGTTATCATAATACTTATAGAACATAGAACAAAATAACTATTTTTATATTAAAATGCGTCCATTTTCTGAGAGTTGACGATGAAACTCCTCTTAGTACTAATGTGTCTCTGAATCATGACTAATCTTCAGCATATTAATACAGTACGCTGATATTTGGGATGCATTTATTTTTAGCTGAAAAATAATTAACTACAACAGATGTGTGGGATATAGTTCTAATAATCTACTCTTTAATATATTTGCTGAAAATAACAACACCATAAGGCTTCAAAATATTGATTACAGAACCTGCTATTTATCTTCTAGAAAAATCTACCCTATCCAAAACTATAGTAAACATTTCGAAAAATTACACGTTTAAGCTGTGTTCAACGATTTATAATTGATGTCTTCAGAAGTTTATATGCAATGGATTACTTCAATTTCATATAATTAGAAAAGAGGTTGCATACATGACTATTAAAATGGACTAAAAGATTAAAGAAAACAGCTTCAAAGATGTACGTAAATTTTATAGTAAAACATTAATTTCGGTAAACTATAACAGTTGTGATTTCTTATAAAACATTAGACTCAAAGTAATTATGCAAATGAGACATCGAAGCTGTCTTTACTGAAGATAAGAGAATTTTATTGGATTAACTGCGCATCATAATATCATCGGCGTAAATTTCAGTGCAAATGTGTGTATGCCAGGTAGTTGTTTGTCAACTTTAAAGTTGGATAATAGAATTGATGAGGAAAATATAAGTAAAAGTAGAAAGTTAAAAGAAAAAAAAGATCGTTAAGCACTAGGAGGGACACCCAGCGTTGCCTTGTAATGAATTATTACACACAATGTTTCACACTTTCAATAATGTTATTATCATCGAAAATAGTTTGATTTCACATTTTGTAAATAAAATCGATTGATTGCCTGATCTAATCTTGACATGTACCCAAGGTGTAACTTAGTTCGCAATGCATTGTAATCGACATTGCGCTACAGCGAAATTTCTGTTGATTTTATGAAATTACGTTTAAACACTGGCTTCAGTTAATGTTTAAAATGCAAAAGTATCCTGTTTCAATTAAAACGCATCCCTCTTTCATAAAAAAAACTACAGTTCATTTGACACACGAGACTTCAATGTAAATCTAGTAAAAATCCGAATATTAGTTCTTCAACGCGATGTAAATTTTTCAAATTGTCTGAGTGACTACAAAGCAAAACCTATCTACGATGATTCCTATATGAAATTACATTTGTTTAAAATGCGAAATCAAATCGTTTAAGCCGTTTCGGAGTCTATAGAGAACGAAGGCACAAACACAAATCAGCTTTATATGAATTATACATTTATATAACTATAAATTTACATAAATTTGGAATTTACATAATTGTATAATTTATATAAATTTACAGAAAATAAATATAAATTATATATAAAATTATAGATATAAATAAAAACTAGCATTTCAGCCCGGCGTCATCCGGATATTTTGGAGGCGTATGTTGAGTACAAAAAAAAAAGCGGTCAATTTTTTTAAGGTTTGACTTGTATTATGACCCTTTAATATTTATTGTTCTGGGCTCAAATTAAGTTAAGTTAGATACACGTCCAAGGAATCTATATCTAAAATTTCAATTGTTTATACCCACACTTGGCGGAGGACCTAGGTAGAGTTCTCAAAGGTAAAATCGTTGAACTTTGACCTCATAACAGCCAAATTTCTGGCCGAAAATCTAAGTTTTCTGAATATGACATTTCGAGTGTGTGGACTTAAAATTGACAGTTATTGCGTAGGGAACTGTACCCACACACAGACACGTTCGGTTTTATCGATATATAGATTATAAATTCATATAAAGTATTTATATTAAAATTATTAAATATATATATATATATATATATATATATATATATATATATATATATATATATATATATAGCATTAATGCCCGGCGTTGTCCGGGTATTTGGATGTGTATGTTGAGCAAAAAAAAAAAAAGTGGTAGTAGGAAGGCAGGCTCGAACCCGTAGCTCAATGAGGAAACGAACGGGGTCAAACCTAACGTTTATGCTGTTACGACCACCGGCAAACCGGAAGTGATATTTTTTTTTAAATTAAGGCTAGACAATCTAAAGGAGAGGATAACTTTTAAAAATATCGACGAAAAAAGTGCTCCCTTCCTGTAGGAAAGTGCCTACTTGAAGGGGAAGATATTAATGTTTTAGCGAAATTTTCGATATTTGTCGCATAACAGGTTGAACTTTAAAACGATACTGATCTTGGTAAAATCCGTCCCTTCTATTGAAAGTTTAAGGCAGGCATGCAAACAGACATACATACATTTATATATTGGTAACTAAAAATTTTACCCAAACTGATGAAAAAGCTTGCCCTATCTCTGAATACCCTTTATGTAAAATTTCAATTATTTAGACTAGAAATTGTCTGAGTAATTTGAAAGAGACCGCAGAAGTCAATTTTTTTAAACTTTGCCCCCTATTATGACCCCTTAACATTTATTGTTTTGGGCTCAACTCAAGTTATTAAGTTAGATCCATGCCCAAGGAACCTATATCTAAAATATCAATTGTTTATACTAAACATTGGCGAAGGACTTCGGTAGAGTTCTCAAATGTCAAATCGTTGAACTTTGACACCTTAATCGCCAAATTTCTGGCCAAAAAGAGATCACCTCGATTTTCCCAAATCTCAGTACACTGTATATCAAATTTCGAGTCTGTAGACTATAAATTGACAGTGTTATTGCCGTAGGAGAATGTACACAGACACACACATACATTCACTTTATATATATATATATATATATATATATATATATATATATATATATAAACAGCTGAATGTGTGTGTCTGGCCACAAATAGGCTCCTATATGGTTGACTATTTAAAATAAAAACTGATTCGATATAATGATAGATGTATCGAGACACAGGAATCGGTATGTTTGATCCCGCAGAACGGTGGTTCATTAAAATTGTGGGGTCTGCGCTCGCGCCTGGTCCACAAAGTATGAAAAAATGTAAAAATAAAAAAAAAACGTTTAACAGTGTTTTTGATATAGATGTACATAATAATACTTTGATAAGTAAGTTTCAATTAAAATAGGGATGGTATAATAAAATTGGTGGGGGGCCTGCGTTCGCGCCTGGTCTACATAGAATGAAAATAAACAAAAACTTTAATACAGACTTTTCATATCTATCTGCGTAAGTATACTTTGATAATTATGTTTCAGTTTGAAGAAATAAGGTATAATAAACGTATGGGGTGTTCGTTCGAACC
>NC_136501.1:100591484-100641484 GCF_053919585.1 Euprymna scolopes | reverse complement strand
ACAGCAACATGACTTAAATCTACATATAAAATAAACGATGAAGAAATCGATAAATACATACAGAAAATACAAAAAAATGTTTAAGTGGACAACAACTACATATCTCAGCAAATAAATATTAAAACTTGCATCGACTCGAGAACGATAACAGAAAACTGAGAGTGCTAGTATATAAACAAAAAAATAACGCAAACAAAATAATAATGAAAAATAATAGAAATGTATAATAATAATGTAAGTTAAATTAGGATAATAGCTGTGACAATGTACGAAAATACAATTCACACCATTAGAGCCTGAGTAATAGCCGTTAACCCCGTTTCCTTCTGGCCCTCACTCTCTATCTCTCTCTCTTTCCCTTCTTGATCTTCACTGTGAGTTGCCAGTTGGTGAGATTACCACATGCCAGTCCCGAAACTAGAATATAAAAAAATGGTGGAAATGCTTTTAGACTACCGAACAGGCGTATATAGGATAAGTTGCACCAGGTCATAGGGAAAGAAAATGAAAGAAACGTGTACGATATATGACACATACACACATAAGTACATATACACATACATCGACATCTACGAGGTGTCTTCAATATGTTTCCAGACTTTTCTGTAAAAGCAATTTAAATTGTCATAGACTCTGGAAAATGTTTTCATCTTATCAAATGGCTGACCAATTTTAATGATTTCAGGTTCAAATTAACAGCTACAGCAGGAATTGGGATACACCCTACTAAAGCCTAATTCACACAGTGTGTGATTTCAAAAGTACAGTTTGTATATGAGAACACGTGAGACTGAGTTGCAATAAAATTCTGCTTTAAACGTTGAGAAAATTTCATAGAATTGTATGAAAGGCTTCAGACTGCTTTTTGACCATTTTCGATTAATCAAGCGTCTGTTTTAGAGTGGCATAATCCATTCGAGGAAAGTAGAGAGTCTGTGAAGGATAAGAGGTGTGAAGAAATCAGAACACCAGAGTCGATTGTCTAAATAATTATTTCATTGATAAGGACAGTGGTGTGTTAATAGACAACAAGTGCACAGATGATGTCTGTGTAGGAACTGAACACATAATTTACAAAGACTGAAGATGCGGAAGACTTGCGCGAATGCGTGTGTATGTGTGTATGTTTGTATGTCTCGTAAAAACTTTCGTCAGAGGCAACGAATCCTTACAAGATCGGTATAGTTTTAAAGCCCGACCCTTCGAACAACAAATATCGACAAATTGGCCAAAAACATTAATTCCCTCACCCACAACTTTGCAGGTTGATACAAAGAGGGACCGTTTTCTTTGCATCAATTTTTGCAAGTCATCGTATTGGTTGGATTGACCTCACTTAATTTGAACGCTTTCGACAGTCGGTCGCCTCATGGAGTATCGGTAAAACGTCAGATTTTCTTTCACTTTCTTTTCCCCCTAGCGTCACGGGTTCGAGCCTACCTGCCTACTATTAATTTTGTAAATCTCTCCTCACATTGACTGAGGCACAGCCTTTTGGACCAAGATTGGGTTAAAGATATTTCCTTATCTTTCCTATAACCCAGACGTTGCTCCCTGTGACATTCGGTTATAGCTTAAGAAAAAAAAGCTTAGAGGCTGTCGTTATGAGGCAATTTTAAATGTAAAATGACGAGGATCATTGACACGCTCATACAAAAGCGCTTCCTCAAATGTGCAGGTTTATACAAGGATGGGTCGTTGTCTTTGCATCAATAAACAGAAAACAAATTAATCGTTTTTTTTTTGTTTCTTTTTTTGTCAAAATACTACAATTATCCAGAATGAAGTTAAAAATTTAAGCTGAATGTAATGTTATTTTCTTTAAAATGCTAAGAGATATCTAAAATTATCCAGAATAAAGTTGAATTGACTAAGAAATTTAAATTGAATGTAACGTATATTTCTATCTTTTTTTTCAAAAGCGCTTCCATGTGGCCTACCAGAAGTTGTAGGAACGTACAACCAAGTGCATTGTGCCTAGAGGAGACTATTTAGAAAAAGACGAGCTAATACGAAAAAAGCACGGAAACTTTTTGAAGGCACCTCGTATATGAACATGTAGATATGAATCGTGCATTTTAAAATGTAGAAATCTTCTGTCGGTTTTCGTTTTAATGTACTTTGAGTTGACATATCATACTTACATGTGCTATCGATGAGCAAATAAATTCATATTACATATACATACTTTAAATTTTGCAAAACGTAGTATATTAGTATATCCAACACTTTCAAGAAGTATAGCAGTTTTTATATCTACATGTTGATATGTAACTCTTCAAAATATAGCCATTGAACTAAGCAATATAAAAGGAAGAGCATCCACGTTTTGTTTTCTATTTGAGAGAAATCTAATTGAAAAAAGTTTTCAGATATCCAATCTGCCCGCGCAATGGCAATAGCAGCGATAAAAATTAACGAATTTGCCATCAGGATTAGAGCTGTATATGGAACAGTAGGTTTAAATTGGAAAGTACAACAACTAAAGCAGATATTTTTACGATATCTATAACAAATCTGTGTGTGTTTGTGCGTATGTTGTATGTCTCGTAAACACTTTCGACAGAGGCGACGCATTCTCACAAGTTCGGTATAGTTTTAAATCTCGATCCTTAAGATAAAAATATAAACAAATTGGCCAAAAACATTAATTCCTTCACCCTCAACGTGACAGTTTTCTACAAGGAGGCATTTTTTGCGTCAATTTTTGCAAGTGATTGTATCGGTTGGATTGACTTGGCTTAATTTGAACGCTTTCGACTTTAGGTCGCCTCATGGAGCATCGGTAAGAAGTCAGATTTTCGTTCACTTTCTTTTTCGCCTAGCGTCATGGGTTCGAACCTGCCTTCCTGCCTGCTACCAGTTTTAACATATCTCTTCACATAGGCTGCCGACTATTGTTTGGTGCCCCCCTTTCTTTTGGATCCTACCACTTTTTACTACACTCACCTGGGTAATGCCGGACACACCTTACTACACCGTTACTACAATTTTTTTTCATCCTTGTCTCAACCCGGTTTGCCTACTGTTTGGATCCCCCCGCTACTACTGCATTTTGAACCCCATCTCTCCACCCGGACTTCCTACTGTTTTTTTTTTTACCCACCCCAGACATATCTCCACACTCGGTAACGCCGGATATCCCCGCTATTACAGTATAATTGAGAATTATAGAAAAATTAAAGATAATACTGAGATTAATGAATAGCAGACAAACCAGTCAACGAGTATTCTCACATAGTAACAATTATAATATCAGGTAAACGTCGCTAAACTCCAGTGATCCAGAGGCAACCAGTTAGTAAACCGCATTACGACGTATGTAAACAATCCTCTAATATTACTAATAAATTACAAAACTAAACGGTTCTATATTTGCATTAAAACGTAAGTAGGCGCACGTCATTTGAATTTCTTTCGGCACACACATTCATTACAGATGTTTCTGTAAAATGGATTGCTGTTTTCTGGGATGGGGGTGTCCCATCTTACACTCAGCTAGTATTTGGCCTTGCAGCATTTTTTAGTTAACTCCTAACACCAAGTAGTACTATCTCTTTTTCTAGAATGATTGCCATAAAAATATATTCTTCAACCGATGAGCACTAGCAAACTTAAAGGCGGAAATAATGCTAAAGAGTGGAATATACACCAGGAAGTTCTCGATTTGTAACCAGTTTAGAGACACAAATAACATCGGAAGACAAGGAAAAAGCTGTCACCTGATATCATCATAGACATTTGTCTGTGATATGTGGTGATGTTGCCTTGGGTGGAAAATGTTTAACGTGATATAGTTAAATTATAGAAGTGTCCTGCGGGAGACTAAAAAATAAACGAGGCAGTGTCATTTACAGTCGCGATGATACACGGCACAGTCTCCCAAAGCTGCATAAATTAACTTTGCTCGGAACCTACATTAAAAAAAATGTCTGCTTTACATTTGCTGCAAAGGTCGTTCACAAATTAAAGCTTCGTATTTCTAAGTAAAAACGTTGAAGATCTACGAAGACTGGCGTGACGCATTCTAATGAGCGAGTTTTGTGTTTCTTAATTTATTATTCAACAGAGTCATGACCATACTCAATGACTTATGATGCATATTAACGACATACGTCGCTGTTTCTTCTTCTTACACCGTCATTATCTGCAACGCAGATAACACTTTTCTGTCATGAATGCGCATAATAATAATACAACAGACTCTGTTCAATTCGTGTAGAATAAACAATAGAATACATTACTTTAGGAACGTCTCTTGTATACTTATTAACCTACCTTTTCTAGTTTTAGTCGTCAGCTGATGAAGAATCGGAAAGTGTTGGAATGTAGAAAGTTATTTTACAAGCGATATCTGTATAATTCAATTATCAAAGAAGATATCCAACGACTACTAACGCATCAAAAGACCACAATTGTGTTCTTTTTTTATTTCTAAACTTTTAATTTTCACACATATACGCAGGAATATAGTAATATCATAACGCATGTAAAAACCTGTTTATAAATATTGCTGCTAGTACAGAAGACGGACTTTACTGAATCAGCAACAATTTCCTAACAGGAAAAAATTCATTGTATAACTATTCTGTATTTTCTTTGAACAATTTAAAGAAGAACATATATCCTAAAAATGTAATGTTTCCTTATAGTACAATCAAAAACAATCTTAGGTTAATATTTGCACAGGTACCTAAAATATTAATCTCTTTCACATAATTTCAAATTGATAGCCACGATTTATTGCCATTAAGGTATATAAAACAAATATTTTTCAAAGGTATCCCAATAATAATAATGTGTGTCATCCTTATATACTAATATATATGTCGAAAATAAAACAGCGTTTACGTCAGTTAAAACGCATTCGATTGAGCATATTTTTATTAAGTGTGTATCTCTTAATGATTCCAAACTTTTGGAAAACCTATAACATAGATTATGTATCTAATATTTGAATAAATATTCAATGTTAATCGAGGACGGTAATATTTTATTTAGACCTGATTTGTGCACACTGAATTCGTGATAACTGTCATTAAAAAAATGTTCGCAATCTTTTCTGGCTCATAAATAATGAGGCGCTAGGAATATATCAACTTTCATGATACATTTTATAAAGAGAATCAACAGAAGATTTCTACAAAGTTGAATAACAAATTTCTAAATAAAAAAAAGGAAAACACCACTGCTTATATATATATATATATATATATATATATATATAAGTTACAATAAGTTTATTAAGGTAATCAAAACGGTAAACTTAAACTATATTATACATATTACAGAGTTAATATTTACAAGTAAAATAAACTCAGCCAGATGTAAAAAGCTCAATAAAACCGAAAAGGAAATAGAGCTTATAATATGAACAAATGCTTAATAAATATGTTAAAAGACATCTTGAAAAATAGTTAAAACACATTTAATTTTAAAAAAGGAAGCACAAGATAAGTAAATTTAAGCAGATTAAGGACTATCCACTTATCTTGTGCTTCCTTTTTTAAAATTAAACATGTTTTTAACTCTTTTTCAAGATGTCTTTTAACATATTTTATTAATCATTTGTTCATATATATATATATATATATATATATATGAACAAATGATTAATAAAATATGTTAAAAGACATCTTGAAAAAGAGTTAAAAACATATTTAATTTTAAAAAAGGAAGCACAAGATAAGTAAATTTAAGCGGATTAAGGACTATCCACTTATCTTGTGCTTCCTTTTTTAAAATTAAACATGTTTTTAACTCTTTTTCAAGATGTATTTTAACATATTTTATTAATCATTTGTTCATATATATATATATATATATATATATATATATATATATATATATATATATATCAGTATCTTGTAAGTTGCATTTCGTGTTATTTCATGTACAATGAAAACATATTATATAATAACATATTATATACATTAGTCTATATTTACGTATGCTCTCACAATTATTTTTTTGTTTTACATATAAGTCTAGGAATGTCGACGCCTAATGCACTGTTACTTTGTAACTATGACATAGTGTACAATAGCCCTACAATGTAAATGTTTTTAGGTATGATTTAACCATAGAAATATATCTTCCTAGAAACTGTTAATATACGGTGACATCTTTGTCATAATACATAACGTGTCATAACTTGAAGGAGGACATAAGTATATGAATATTGTAAAGTGCCGGAACTATAGGGGAAAAAAATATAGATAAAACTCACAAAACATAACGAGTGATATATAGGAATTAATTATAATAAATACTATTTTTGTCCGTAGCAATATACTCTAACACCACAGGCAGAATAAAATACTACGAAAGGAAAATAATATTTATATACACGATATATTGATACTGGGTGTTCTATGAGAATCGTCGATGGGTTATAATTTGTCTTTTTTTCTAATCCCATTTTCATTTTCTTTTATTTATGGTTTTTTCGAAGTTTATATACGAGGATGCTTCAAATAAGTTTTCAGACCTATTTTTGTGGTAATTTAAAATTGTCGTAGACGCTTGAAAATTCAGTATGTTGTTCGCATACACCTGATGAAATGACTGACCATTCTTTTTATATAATTTAATAAGTGAAGAACTGCAGCAGAATGCATCCTGTTAAAACCAAATTGTCACAGCTGGTGACTTTTAAAACGCAATCTGGACTTTAGAAAATCATTATACAGTGAAAATGTTATAAACTTAGAAAAATATCAGAGCAACTTATAAAATGATTCAGATTGGTTTTATCCCATCCTTCATGTATCGAGTATTTGGGTGACATAAGATATTGAAGGAAGGTTGAATCTGTGAATGATAATAAGGTGTTGGAGGAGTATGAAAGTCAGAACACTTGAGTTGACTCGCCGAATATGGAATTTCATGCATAAGTACATAGATGTGTGTCTATAAAGACAATAAGTGTACTATTTGATATCATAGTAGGGTTGGTGCATCTGCCACTAGTCTCGCTCCAAGATAAGGTTCAAAAGAGAGTCGCTAACTTGATTGGTCCTGAAATGTCATCTAACCTTCAGCCTCTGTCCCATCGATTTAATGTTGCATCTCTCTGCCTTTCTACAAGTACTTTTACGAGAAATGATGCAGAACTCCATCCGTGTCACAGACTATTTGCCACAGAAAACCATAAACACTGTTCTATATAGTCAAACCCTTGATCACCGTGTCTGTTGGTTCCTATTATTAATTAGAAGCTTAACCTTAGTCTGTCGTTATGACGCAATTAAAAAGAGGGGTTATGACAAGTCATTGACATGCTCTCATATGAGGAATTTCATGGGGTGCAGCAGATGCATTGCAACCGAGGAGATTATATCGAAGAGGAAAATATCCATGCTAGTACTATTAATGAAATTGCCCATACAGAAAAAAGTCTGTAAACTTATTGAATGCACCTCGTGTTTGAGAGTATATTTTTTATAGCAGACTAGTATTTATTAGTAAGTGAAGATCGTGGACGCAGCAATGCATTAAAAAAGCGTAGTCTATGAATGTAAAGGAACATGGAATAATAATTAATAAGATGTAATACGAGAGAAAAATCAGAAAAGCTATATATATATTATACATAGAAAGAGCGAATTTTGAAAATGTCAATGGAATAACGCATACTATTTTAGAATTATACATTTTTGAAATCACAAGTTTACTGTGTTTATCGATTGTAGATTATAGACTAAAGACGTAAATTTGGATAGAAAATTCTTTCAATTACTTGTGCTTTCACTGTAATTGCGTTTTAGTTTATGGCTGAATGGTATTCTTCAGATTTAAACAAAATATGTAGCAGTTCGTCGTGTAACAATCCGTTTTCCCAAGTTAATAAATTGAATAATTTCACAATTTACAACCATCATTGATGCCAACGTTCAAATATGTATATACCAAAGCAAAGCTATAAAACTGGTACGTGTTATCATAATACTTATAGAACATAGAACAAAATAACTATTTTTATATTAAAATGCGTCCATTTTCTGAGAGTTGACGATGAAACTCCTCTTAGTACTAATGTGTCTCTGAATCATGACTAATCTTCAGCATATTAATACAGTACGCTGATATTTGGGATGCATTTATTTTTAGCTGAAAAATAATTAACTACAACAGATGTGTGGGATATAGTTCTAATAATCTACTCTTTAATATATTTGCTGAAAATAACAACACCATAAGGCTTCAAAATATTGATTACAGAACCTGCTATTTATCTTCTAGAAAAATCTACCCTATCCAAAACTATAGTAAACATTTCGAAAAATTACACGTTTAAGCTGTGTTCAACGATTTATAATTGATGTCTTCAGAAGTTTATATGCAATGGATTACTTCAATTTCATATAATTAGAAAAGAGGTTGCATACATGACTATTAAAATGGACTAAAAGATTAAAGAAAACAGCTTCAAAGATGTACGTAAATTTTATAGTAAAACATTAATTTCGGTAAACTATAACAGTTGTGATTTCTTATAAAACATTAGACTCAAAGTAATTATGCAAATGAGACATCGAAGCTGTCTTTACTGAAGATAAGAGAATTTTATTGGATTAACTGCGCATCATAATATCATCGGCGTAAATTTCAGTGCAAATGTGTGTATGCCAGGTAGTTGTTTGTCAACTTTAAAGTTGGATAATAGAATTGATGAGGAAAATATAAGTAAAAGTAGAAAGTTAAAAGAAAAAAAAGATCGTTAAGCACTAGGAGGGACACCCAGCGTTGCCTTGTAATGAATTATTACACACAATGTTTCACACTTTCAATAATGTTATTATCATCGAAAATAGTTTGATTTCACATTTTGTAAATAAAATCGATTGATTGCCTGATCTAATCTTGACATGTACCCAAGGTGTAACTTAGTTCGCAATGCATTGTAATCGACATTGCGCTACAGCGAAATTTCTGTTGATTTTATGAAATTACGTTTAAACACTGGCTTCAGTTAATGTTTAAAATGCAAAAGTATCCTGTTTCAATTAAAACGCATCCCTCTTTCATAAAAAAAACTACAGTTCATTTGACACACGAGACTTCAATGTAAATCTAGTAAAAATCCGAATATTAGTTCTTCAACGCGATGTAAATTTTTCAAATTGTCTGAGTGACTACAAAGCAAAACCTATCTACGATGATTCCTATATGAAATTACATTTGTTTAAAATGCGAAATCAAATCGTTTAAGCCGTTTCGGAGTCTATAGAGAACGAAGGCACAAACACAAATCAGCTTTATATGAATTATACATTTATATAACTATAAATTTACATAAATTTGGAATTTACATAATTGTATAATTTATATAAATTTACAGAAAATAAATATAAATTATATATAAAATTATAGATATAAATAAAAACTAGCATTTCAGCCCGGCGTCATCCGGATATTTTGGAGGCGTATGTTGAGTACAAAAAAAAAAGCGGTCAATTTTTTTAAGGTTTGACTTGTATTATGACCCTTTAATATTTATTGTTCTGGGCTCAAATTAAGTTAAGTTAGATACACGTCCAAGGAATCTATATCTAAAATTTCAATTGTTTATACCCACACTTGGCGGAGGACCTAGGTAGAGTTCTCAAAGGTAAAATCGTTGAACTTTGACCTCATAACAGCCAAATTTCTGGCCGAAAATCTAAGTTTTCTGAATATGACATTTCGAGTGTGTGGACTTAAAATTGACAGTTATTGCGTAGGGAACTGTACCCACACACAGACACGTTCGGTTTTATCGATATATAGATTATAAATTCATATAAAGTATTTATATTAAAATTATTAAATATATATATATATATATATATATATATATATATATATATATATATATATATATATATAGCATTAATGCCCGGCGTTGTCCGGGTATTTGGATGTGTATGTTGAGCAAAAAAAAAAAAAGTGGTAGTAGGAAGGCAGGCTCGAACCCGTAGCTCAATGAGGAAACGAACGGGGTCAAACCTAACGTTTATGCTGTTACGACCACCGGCAAACCGGAAGTGATATTTTTTTTTAAATTAAGGCTAGACAATCTAAAGGAGAGGATAACTTTTAAAAATATCGACGAAAAAAGTGCTCCCTTCCTGTAGGAAAGTGCCTACTTGAAGGGGAAGATATTAATGTTTTAGCGAAATTTTCGATATTTGTCGCATAACAGGTTGAACTTTAAAACGATACTGATCTTGGTAAAATCCGTCCCTTCTATTGAAAGTTTAAGGCAGGCATGCAAACAGACATACATACATTTATATATTGGTAACTAAAAATTTTACCCAAACTGATGAAAAAGCTTGCCCTATCTCTGAATACCCTTTATGTAAAATTTCAATTATTTAGACTAGAAATTGTCTGAGTAATTTGAAAGAGACCGCAGAAGTCAATTTTTTTAAACTTTGCCCCCTATTATGACCCCTTAACATTTATTGTTTTGGGCTCAACTCAAGTTATTAAGTTAGATCCATGCCCAAGGAACCTATATCTAAAATATCAATTGTTTATACTAAACATTGGCGAAGGACTTCGGTAGAGTTCTCAAATGTCAAATCGTTGAACTTTGACACCTTAATCGCCAAATTTCTGGCCAAAAAGAGATCACCTCGATTTTCCCAAATCTCAGTACACTGTATATCAAATTTCGAGTCTGTAGACTATAAATTGACAGTGTTATTGCCGTAGGAGAATGTACACAGACACACACATACATTCACTTTATATATATATATATATATATATATATATATATATATATATATATAAACAGCTGAATGTGTGTGTCTGGCCACAAATAGGCTCCTATATGGTTGACTATTTAAAATAAAAACTGATTCGATATAATGATAGATGTATCGAGACACAGGAATCGGTATGTTTGATCCCGCAGAACGGTGGTTCATTAAAATTGTGGGGTCTGCGCTCGCGCCTGGTCCACAAAGTATGAAAAAATGTAAAAATAAAAAAAAAACGTTTAACAGTGTTTTTGATATAGATGTACATAATAATACTTTGATAAGTAAGTTTCAATTAAAATAGGGATGGTATAATAAAATTGGTGGGGGGCCTGCGTTCGCGCCTGGTCTACATAGAATGAAAATAAACAAAAACTTTAATACAGACTTTTCATATCTATCTGCGTAAGTATACTTTGATAATTATGTTTCAGTTTGAAGAAATAAGGTATAATAAACGTATGGGGTGTTCGTTCGAACCTGACCTCCATAGAATGGAAATATGTCAAAGTTTAACAAGGTAATTTAATATAGATCTACAGAATCCTGTGATAAGTGTTTCAGTGGGAACAGGTATGGTATAATAAATTATGGTGTTTATCTATTTTATTTTTACTTTCATCATATTTAGCTTTCGTGTTGATACTCCCAAATTCGAAGCTATCTCTTTACAACGCTTCATATTCATAACCTATCATACTTTTCTAAATCGGATTCCTTTTTCTGTAGGCTGTTTTTGAACCCAATCAACGACGGGTACTTTTGCTAGTGTATATATATATATATATATATATATATATATATATATATATATATATATATATATATTAAAGGAGATTAGAACAATTGTTTTCCGAAATGATCGTACAGATAATTGATTTTGTTATTGTTCCTTCTCATGAAACGGATTTTTAATTTAATTATAATTTGATTTTTACACTTTAAATCATCAATCACATTACTTAATATATATATATATATATATATATATATATATATATATATATATATATCTGTGGTTTCAGCGCATCTCAAATTGGGAAAGCGTACATCTACACAGGATTTCATATACATACACTCATATTCACACGGAAACGTTTATTCTAAAAAAAAAATATTAAAGATTAACTCCTTTACAGATACACGCCCCCCATATATATATTTATATATATATATATATATATATATATATATCTATATATATATATGTGTTTCTGTGTGTGCCTGCATGTATGTTTTTCTATGTGTGCCTATTCAATATGTCTATGCATACATCCCTTCTAATAAATATGCATTCATTTATTTTTATACGACTTTGAAAGAATACAATACTTATACATATTATAATTGTACATATGAAAATCATATTCTGTTGATTGTAAATTGTTTTATATTTTGTTCGTCATTTTTTTTTTCGATTTAAACAATATATGGAATTCTATGGAATCTTCTTATATTTCGCCTGTACTTTACCTGCTTAACCGGATTTTGCGTTTACAACATTGTCAGAGGGCTTTGTTTTACTCACTGACATTTAAGTAAATTTCAAACATTGGGCATCTATCTATCTATCTAATATATGTGTGTATATATATATATATATATATATATATATATATATATATATATATATATATATATATAAATATATATATATATATATATATATATATATATATATATACAGTGATGATCATATTTATTGGCACGGTAAAATAAAAGTTACATTTTGTCTAATAAATTCTAAAAAAGGGATTAAATTAAAGAAAATAACAAAGTATATTATGTATTTTTAACTGGCCTTTCCGATGCAGCAATAGGATTTTAGAAAAAATAAATAACAAAGGAACAACAAACATAATTGCAAAAAACCCTTGTTCAAAATTATTGGCACGGCTTTGTTTTTCTTTTAGTATCAGTATAATATCAATCAATTTCCGGTTTACGTGCTTTCTGAACTTTTTTATAGCCATATTATGCTTGTTTTACGCTAATTCAGTGAATAATCTTTTTGCAGATAATTTTTAGATAGCGACTTATTTAAACTATTATAAGTGACTAAATTATAATTTTCAATCGCCATGGTTAAAACTAAGGAACACAGCGAAGACGTCAGGAAGCTTGTTGTAGCATGCCATACCAATGGGAAGGGCTATGATAAGATTTCAAAGAAGCTAAACCTTCCCAAATCCACTGTTAGAGCCATAATAAACAAGTTCAAATCGCAAGGCCACGTTATGAGTTTAGAGGGTAGAGGGAGAAAAAGGATTCTTTCCCCAAGAGATGAACGGAAAATTGTTCGACAAGTAAAACAAAACCCAATGATCTCTGTTGGGGAGATTGTTGATGAACAGAGCACCTCTGGAGTGAATGTATCTCGACATACAGTTGGTAGAGTTTTGAAGAGAGCTGGTTTAAAAGCATGTCGTCCGAGAAAGACTCCCTTATTGAAGCCTATGCACCTGAAAGCAAGGCTAGCCTTTGCAAAACGTCATATTGATAAAGATGTTGCATTCTGGAAACGTGTTCTATGGACTGACGAAACGAAAATAGTTATTTGGCCATAATAAAGTGTCTTATATTTACAGAAAATCTGGCGAAGCTTTCCTGCCTAAGAACACCATACCCACAGTGAAGCACGGTGGAGGCAGTTTGATGTTTTGGGGATCCTTTGCTGCCTCTGGACTAGGGCGACTTGTTAAGGTCACAGGTAGCATAAAAAAGGAAGATTATGTTAAAATATTGGATGAAAACCTGAAAGACTCTGCTAAAGAGCTCTCACTTGGTCGTCGTTGGTGGTTCATGCAAGATAATGACCCAAAGCATTCGGCTAAACTGACTAAGAAATGGCTTGAGGACAATCATATTAATGTTTTGAAGTGGCCATCACAAAGCCCAGACCTTAATCCAATTGAAAATTTATGGAGAACATTAAAATTGAGGGTAATGCAAAGGAAGCCTAAGAATCTTATTCAATTGGAGGATTATTGTCAGGAAGAGTGGGCTAAAATTACTACTGAAGAGTGCAACAACTTGGTTGTAAACTATGAAAAGCGACTGAGGAAGGTAAACAAGGTCAAAGGCTGTACAATTGATTATTAAATAAATCGTGCCAGTAATTTTGAACAAGGGTTTTTTGCAATTATGTTTGTTGTTCCTTGGTTATTTATTTTTTCTAAAATCCGATTGCTGCATCGGAAAGGCCAGTTAAAAATACATAATACACTTTGTTATTTTCTTTAATTTAATCCCTTTTTTAGAATTTATTAGACAAAATTTAACTTTTATTTTACCGTGCCAATAAATATGATCATCACTGTATATATATATATATATATATATATATGTATATGTATATATATGTATATGTATATATATGTATATGTATATATATATGTATATGTATATATATGTATATGTATATATATGTATATGTATATATATATGTATATGTATATATATATGTATATGTATATATATGTATATGTATATATATATGTATATGTATGTATATGTATATATATATGTATATGTATATATATGTATATGTATATATATGTATATGTATATATATATGTATATGTATATATATGTATATGTATATATATGTATATGTATATATATGTATATGTATATATATGTATATGTATATATATGTATATGTATATGTATGTATATGTATGTATATGTATGTATATGTATATGTATATATATGTATATGTATATATATGTATATGTATATATATGTATATGTATATATATGTATATGTATATATATGTATATGTATATATATGTATATGTATATATATATATATATACACGTGGGTATATCGGTGCTAAACTAATTTTGCTTTCTAACATATGTTACATTTATATATTATATTTATATATTAATAGCATGGGTTTGTGGCTGTGTGTGTATTGAGCCAAACAAAAGTGGTAGTAGACAGTCAGACAGGCTCGGCCGAAGGAGGAAAAGAATGTATTTAAAAAAAGTGACATTATTTTCGTTTCATCCTTCGCCAAAAATTGAAACTACCTCATCGAAAACCCGGGATGCCTGTCGAAAATATTGGTGGAAACAGCTACCGTTCCTTGTAGAAACGTGCCCAATTGGGGTGAAGATATCAATATTATAAGCCAGTTTTGTTCTTCGATATTTTGTATGCGAGAGATCGATCTTGAAAACGAGATCGACCTCGTGAAAACCCGTCGGTTCTGTCGAATGTTGTAGGCAGACATACCACATTTAAACAGACAAGTAAGCTTTGTATTATAGAAGATTATGGAATCAATTCATTAAGATATATAACCCTGTTATAATTTTTAATCGTGTTGTCGCTTTATCAACTCGTGGTATTCGTTTCCGTTCTCATTCTCTTCATTCATTTTTTGGGAGTCTTTTCGACAGCATAGAAAAAAATTATTCCCCATGATGTTCTTGTTCTAGTTCAAGCTAGGCCGACAAGCTGCCGATACAGCTCGCTGTATCAGTGAATCGTTTGTCTTATTAACGACTAACGAACGTGTGGTATAACGCTGATTCTGAAATTTAGCAATGGTGATGAGAGACTCGAAGATGAAGGCAGTTGCAGTCAACTTTATAAGGAACATTAGAGAGCCTGAATTGAAGCTGATCCTCGCAAAACCACACGAGAATTTCCTGTTGAACTCGAGGCCGACCACATTCGTTCGCTATTTAAAGCAAATAGGGAATTCACAAATATTGGATTAACTTGTGCCGCATGAATTGGACACTAATAAAAAAAAAACATCGTTGTTTTGAGATGTTCTCTGTGCTCCTTCTGCGTAACAAAAACGATCCATTTGCTGGGCGAATTGTGATGTGTGATAAATGTATTCTCAACGACAATCGGCGACGTTCGGCACAATCCTTGGATACCGGATACGCTCAACAACCCGTCCTGAATCCGAAATTACACCAAAAATGTTCGTGAGATCTGTTTGGTTGTTTGCAGCTAGTCTTATCTATCACAACTTCTTGGGTCCGGGTGAATCGTTTACGGCGGAGAAGTTATGCCAACAAATAACGAAATGCACCAGATGCTCTAAACTATGTACGCGAGGTTGCTCAATATAAAGGGACAAATTCTCCTCCATGACAACGATCGTCTGTATGTTGCTCAAATGAGTCTGCAGAAGCTGAACAAATTGATCTATGAGACTGCCTCATCCGCCATATTCACCGGCTCTCTCGCCTACCGATTATCACTTTGTCAAGCATCTTTTTTTTTTACATGGAGTTCACCACTTATCAAGGCCCAAGAGCCACTCGGGGATAAGAGTTTTTACAGCGTAACTCTTAGTAAATGATGAATCACATTGATAAACCGATAAGTATAACTATTTCCTTGATATAAACAGACAAGTATAGCTGAGTAAGCCTAAACAGGGGTTAATGTAGCAGTCAGATATTTGGATTTACTATTTTCTTTTGATGTACAAATGTAAACGGCTTTGCATCTTTGCTTTTGAATTGTAACTCTTAGTAAAAGTGGAATCAAACTTCACATTTATACACCGATAAGTATAACTATTTTCTCTGATTTTAAAAGCCATAACTGATGTTTAAAGTAAGTCTCAGCAGAGTGTAATAAAGCAGTAAAATATCTTGATGCACACTATGTTCTATTGATGATAACCGACCAGTATAACTGTGTAAGCCTAAGCAGGAGTTAATGTAGCAGTCACATATTCTGATTTACCATGAAATATTTTGCAAACACTTGAATGATAAAGTTCAGAAATATCTTAGTTGTAGTTTCGATCCCTGGCTAGGGATGGATATTAGACTAGCAAAACCGATGAATCGTGAAACAGCAAAACAGTACTGTATATGGATGACTATATATATATATATATATATATATATATATATATATATATATATATATATATATATACATATATAATGTATGTAGAGAGAGAGAGATGAAGGAGTCTATTCACTTTTCCCGGATGAAACCTGTTATAGACTGAAGTTCTCCGAAAAAAAAATTCACTTCATTTGATCAAGCAGTTTTTTCTTTTTTTTTACAGCGAAAAACAATTATTTATCACGGCTACGTAAACGTGGCCATTTTGGAAATGTTATTGCAGCGCCCGACAACATCTTTCGCGAAAAATGTTTCAAAAGTCGAGATGATACTGAATCTTTAATGAGTTTATCACTTCCAGAATTCTGCATTTCTATGTTAATGGAATAAATAAAATTGTTCCTTGTTGGCAAAAAGGTGTCGATTCTAATAGTTTTTATTCCGATTAATAAAGTTTATTATGAAAGGAGTTTTGACCTTTTGCACCAGCGTAATGTAAGATGGAACGATAAAATTTATGTCCTAAAGAAAAAAAAAACACTACAGATTTATTATAGACTTTTTTAAGAAAATCAATTTAGTTTACTTAATAATGTAGTAGAGCTGATATCTATGCAATTTAGCCGCCTTCAGCCTCAATCAGCGCCTCTATACGGGTCGGGACTTGTGATAATTTCTTTTTTTATAAGTGTCGGCGAAAGCCCAGCAAATATTCGGCAATCGGGCTGGCTTTAGTATTGTGGAAAATGATATTAATGATGTTCTCAACGTATGACCAAACAAAGTCCAGCGTGTTGAGGTCGGGGGAGAAGGGAGCCATTGATAGGTTAGAAAGTTGTAGCAATCCTTCTGAAGACAAGGCGTAACCTCTTTGGACGCATGGGCTGGAGCTGAGTCGTGCACACACATCCGGGGTCTGCCAGGGCCATCTGATTAAGCCATGGGAATCACCATAATCTTCAGCACATCCAGTTACACTTTGGTGTTGATTTAAACCCGACTTCGGAGATTTGAAGTGGCATGATGTAAAATACGACAAAAGCCCATAACTGTATATGGTCATGAGTTATAAAGCTGCGCATCTACAATCCCGCTCATTAAACATTGTGTCACAGTAAGGCTCCTATAAACAATTCCACTTGTAGATGGTATGCAACAAAAACGAAAACTAATTTTCCACCAGCCACACTCTCTCTCTTTCCTTGTCTCTCTTTCCTTGTCTCTCTTTCGTTGTCTCTCTTTCCTTGCCTCTCTTTCCTTGCCTCTTTTTTCTTATCTCTGTCCTTACCTCTCTGTCCTTGTCTATCTCTCTCTCTCGCTTTGAATTTTACCTTCTATTCCTTTACCATCCTCGTGTCTTGCTTTTCTTGTCTCTTACTTTTTTTGTCTTTCTCATTCTCTTTCTCATTCTCTTTCTCTCTCACCTTCTCTCTCTATCTGTCTACATATATATATATATATATATATATATATATATATATATATATATATATATATATATATATAATAGCTGTGTGTCTTCTTTGGCTGACGTTATGAAAGCTTCTACAATTAAAAGGTGTGTACAATTATGCCTGTTAAAAATACGTGTATGTTAATCCTCATAATAATTTTAATCTCATATATATATATATATATATATATATATATATATATATATATATATATATATATATATAAGGCAAATGCGGCGCGTGAATTTTTGTATGTCTTGCAAAGGCTTTTTTCGGCGCGATTCCCGGGGGGGGTACTATCGCTTAGAAGTGTATACATACCTCTACAAAAAATATATATGTTGGATTTTGGAACGCACGTCGCGTCTAGATTTATTTACATCGACTTTTATAAAAAAAAAAAAAAAAAACTCGCTATTTCGCGGTGTCGTCTGTTTGTCTTGCTTTTTAGTATAAATAAAATGAAAATAAATTCAACCGGCGCGTGTTCTTGGTCTTCGCCCGAACATCCGGAAAGCAATCATCTTTTGATCAATGCGGTTGTAAACCTTATCTCAGATAATCGCTTTCATATGGACACCCCTATTTTTTATGGGGAGCTGGTTTTCAACCCAACATCTTGGGAAACTAAACCAAAACACACTTGACTGCGGGATTGATATTTGACCTAATTAATTTTTTAGTTAATTCATCACGTTTCTTTTTCTCGCTTTCGCATCAAGGATTCGAGTTCGACTCCTCCCCCATTAAACTTATTTTTTGTCTTTCAAACACACTGCCACCACCGGACCGTTCGTTTTTTTGTTGTTTTCTTTTAGAAGTTTTTTTTTATAATATTTAAACAGGGTTCTTAATTCGCTTTGTAACCATTTTACACCCCACACACACACGCGCGCCTCTAGAAATCCGGGCAACGCCGGGTACACCCGCTAGTTTCAATTATAAATCCAATCTTTAATGTGTGCCGTATTAATACGATTTCAAAAGAAATAAGTTAATCCAAATATAGTATTTTAATTCAACATTAATTTTTCTAAAGCAAACGAAATCATTGCCATCAAACCAGATGTTATAATGGAAACCCCAGACATGGGTGGCAACACAATAACTACGCTCAAGGATTATTGAAATTCTGTGTTGTAATATTATAAGAGTTTTTTTTTACAGAGTGCCTTCAAGTTAGAAAAGTCATTATTCCCTCATGTATGGAGTATTGTCGTCACATTTGAGTTGATGCATCTCCTACTAGACTCTCACTACTGCACAAGTTAAAGATATTACCTAACCTGATAAAGCGTGAACTGTCATCAAATATTTCATCTGACACATCATGAAATGTTGCATCCCTCTGACCGTTTTTCAAGTATTCTTATGACGCGTGTTCCGACGAAGTACAATCCCTTTTACCTCCTCGACGTAAATACCGCTGACACACCCGACAAACAGCAACGCCCCACTTCTACACATTGGAGATCCCTAGAATGTTTTCTATACTAATAGCTTCTACCCCAGAATTGCTTAACTTTAGAATTCTCTTTCGGATTCTTGTTTCTAACATGCTGAAGTTCAATTGTGAACAGACAGCTTCCTGGGCAACTCCCTTTATACATCCATGTAACTTATTTCCACGATAGTAACTCCATACATCAGTGGCAGTGCGCCATATGTGTGGCGAAAATGTAGTAAAACAAATTCCAGACATTTTTGTAGGGGCCATTTTTTTGATAGTACATACATGACACTCTTTCCCCCTTCGATGTAATCTTCTCCAATCGCAATGACATTGTTTGACTGTTACAATATTTGTAAAGCAGCTTGAAAGTCTTATTTTGTAATAGTGTCGTTGACGCTCGGCACAGCGTTTTTACCTCACCGACTGTCTCACAACGACAGAAGTTACGTTTTTTCTTGAGATTTTAGATAACCAAAAGTGACAGGGAGATAAGTCTGGCGTACAAGGAGGATTAAGTAATGGTTTGATGATTACCTTAGTCAAATGATCAGTGAAAGAGATTGCGTTATATACTGATGCATTGTTTTGGTGGAAAAGACACTGACTCAATTTGAAGAGTTCCGGCTTCCTGAACTCCATTTAAAGCTCAACATAAGATTCCTTCTTGACTGACCCTTTAGTTGGAAACCAGTAAATGTAAATCATACTCATGTTGTCAGAAAAATACGTAATTTCAAGTTTCTGTATGGATTTACTTTTTCTGGGCTTCTTGGGTCTGGAACCGCCAGCATGTTTCAACTGGGAACTCTGTCCTTAGATATATTGGGCATAGCAGTATACCTGGCCTTCATCACTAGTCAACAGACCATCCAGGACAGCATGACATTTATTGGTCGGCGCGAATATCTCCCTGCTGCCATGACAGAATCTTTCTCTCTGAACTTTTCTGAACAGCTTTGAAACAAACTTTCCGCAAATCCTCCTCATCTTCAGTTCCTAGCGAATGACTTTTGAATCTTTAATAATAAAAATTGACCAGTCATCTCATAATATTAATAGTAATAACATATTGAATTTTCCAGAGTCTACGACAATGTTAAATACCTGTACAAAAAGTTCTGGAAAGTTTAAGGCACCTTGTATATTAAATTATCTCCCAGGGAATTCCAACAAAGTATTCCAGCAACAAACTAAAGCCAACCCCCTGTTACGAACCGAACACAATAACCTTTTTTTATATAATTACAATTAAAGATTGTATATGTTGCTATCTCTTCGATTGTCTAGTTGTCACGCGGACGATGAGAAAACTAATTTATTATCTGACTCAGCGATTTCTATATGCCTTTCTGTAAATATAAATACCGTTTTTATTCGGAAAGATATATGGAAAATCACTGTTGTAGGTAAATGCAGTTTGCTCTGAAAAAAAAATACCCGGGAACTCTAGTTAGCATTCCGCATAGTTATCAAGGAATTATCCCTTGCTAAAATGAAAAAGTCGCAAACAATACATTCCAGACTTCTTGAATAGCAGAGAAGTGCATAATCCTACAATGGCTGTGGTATATATTTACTTCTGTGCCTGTATAGTGGCTGAAGAAGCCATATCAATTGTAGCTTTAAAACTGTTTCATTGATGTCGAGGAGAAATATCGAAGAAGGAAGCGTTTAATTCGGCACTCTGCCTCTCTGAACACTGTTAGCAATAATACTAGTAGTGATCTAATCATAATAATGATAATAAAAAATAACAATCAGAGCCCTTGGAGATTCCACGGAATGTGAGTTATATTAAACCAACGTACGTTTTAATCAAACTGATTTTTTTCTGGATAGAGCTAAAACAGAAAAAATTAACCTGCAGCAAGTATGACTTTATTATTAATAAAATAGGGTATCTTATATTTTAAATATAGAACTGTCCTACATAAGATGAATTAAAAAGTACTAATAAAGACCCAGAAAATAGTTTCTTACATAGTTCAATAAAAATAATAAAATCATATTGAAATTATTGTTGTTTTATTTGCTGCCTTAACTCAGCCCTTGTTCACAGAAAATGGTTGTATTTGTTTCTTGTTTCTTCTGAATGTTGCTTTTTTTTTTTACATATATTGATAAATTCTCTTTTCAGCGAAGAATCTCTGCACATCGAGATTACAAATACACTTACAACAATAATCATATTATAGTATAAATTTATCGAAAAAGCAAGAGTACTTGAAACGGGGATAACTGTTATTTTTCAGGGTGCATAACTGTTGTTTTTAAAGACACATCTTTCCAATTTGTCCTTTTTAACGCATATTGGTGTTCCAAAATTGTATTTGCTGTTTTTCAAATTATAACGTACGGACTAACTAGGGAGAAAAATCTGCCGCTTCATTACTGTTGATCAGTTCTCCAATGTTTGTTTGACACAGACAGACAGACAGACAGACACACACACACACATATATATATATATATATATATATATAACATGAGAAATGAACTCGTATATCGGTATAAAATTAAACTCTTTGTAAATTTATTTTAATGAGCCGGATACTTTTGTTTAGAGATGGATATTTAATTAAATATGTAGATAGATTTAACAATAATAAATTGTCTGCCACCTCTGATAACAAATATAATACTTGTATTATAGTCGTACTTTTCTCGGACTAGAATTGAGCTGAGATGGATTGAACATCTATCTTCTCAATTACATAGTTCTCGAAGGTGAAGGCAAACTTGTTGTACACTATTGGGTAATTTGTAGCCATTCGGTAAGTCAACGCCGTCCTCCATAGATGAGTTCAAGTTAGGTTGTATGTTTGCTTAGGTCAGCAAAGTTAATGCGGAATACTAATTTCAAATTCAATTCGTCTGGTACAACGTTTAGCAGGATGAAATCGTCAATCTTCTTCGAATATGCAAAGTTAATTCAGAAATCTTTCACTGGAGTGGTAAGTTAAGTTACTGGAAACAGACTTAAGACATTTAAAATTTGTTTATTTTTAGTATCGACCACAATGGCGTTTGAAAAGGTCGTTTGTTTCAAGTAAATGTTATTTAAAACATCCCTCAGTCTTCCACACCACCAGACTGAGGAACTTGCTTGACATAGGCTGCCAGGAAAGGATACCAGACACAGAATTCCTCGCTCGTGCTGGACTTCCAAGCACCCCCGCTACCCTGATGAAGGTTCAGCGTAGCTGGGCTGGTCATGTAGTCCACAGGCCAGACTACAGACTACCCTAGCAGGTTTTGTTTGCTGAGCTCCAACATGAGGAGCGCTCCCATGGTGACCAAAGAAAATGATTTAAAGAAACTCTGAAGGTATCACCGAAGGTCTTCAACGTTGATCCGTCATCATACGAGTAGACAGCTTAAGATAGGCCAAGTGGCGGGCCGCTGTTCATGACGGAATCTGCAAGTATGAAAGTTACCGAAAGGTTACTGCAGAGAAGTGCAGAAAAGACAGGTAGGACAATGTTTTGAAACGTTTACATCTGCTATGATTCCCTGTTCCCACTGCAATAGATATATTCAAGTAAACATTGGGCTTATCCGCCATATTCATACTCACCGATGATGACTTCCCCACCCCACCCTATAGGATGATCGGATGGTCCTCGTTGTTTTGACGGATGAATGGACAACACACTTAAAACGTTATCTGTTTCACTGTTGGTTTATTCCTGTTTTCGTCTTGCACGTCGATTTTATTTACTAACAGTTAAAGACTGTTGGGGGTCATTGTTTTGTAGATAAATCTTCCCGGCTGAGGGATGAAAGTGAGACTCAGTCAGTGCAACTTTCTTGTAGATTACGTATTAGAGGCCAGTAAAATGTTCAGTTAAATAGCACCGGTTTCCTTCACACAAGGTGCTTATCATCGCATAAGAGTTCAACACAAGAAGTGTTGATAAACTGTTCAGCCGCTCATTTATAATGTGTTCACTTCCTGTGAATCAACGTATACAAGAAATTTACTTTGTTCTTTATATTCTATCAGATTTTGCCAAGATCTGGTAATGGTGTCGGTAGATATCTTGCAATATCAAGAAATTGACACATAAAGAATATGCGATCTATAAAAAAACAAATGGAATATGGAAGCGGACACTATCAACTTAATAAAGATAAAACATGTTTTTAAATATTGCCTGAAAATCAAAAAAAATCAACTATGATCCTGTAAACAATGGTGTGATTTGTGGATTTAAATGCAAAAAATATATACTTGTTAAGAATCATTAGTAATTTAATCAGAAGTTTTCATTTACTGAACAAATTTTAATCTGAGGTTTCTGAATTTTTAGGTGAGGATTGAGTTATTCGTATTAGTTGGATTCATCGCGCTACTGGTTTTACCTTGTGTAACTTACGCAAAGTTTCGGTCGATATAACCTTTGATCTTGTTCAGTGATCGAACTCGGCAATTTGGACGCAAATTCCGTGGCACAGTGGTTAAATAACTTGGGTAATCAATTGTAAAAATGTATCTTCTCCTGAAGATTGATGGTTCAATCCTCCGTATGGGCGACTGAAAAATACAATTGCCAATTACTTGGGACCTCTATCCGATCATGACATACGGAACAAGAGGATGTTAACCCTGTGAAGTAAATAATAGCTTCCGCCCGAAATTCCGTCTAAATCCGTGACTCCGGCAAGATAAACCTGAAGAAGGTCGGAGATTAAGTCAACCGAAACGTAGTAGAAATCACACTCAATTCAATCAGTAATTCGTGTAATCGAACTAATAAAAATATAGACCTGGTAACTATTGAAAATCTAGAAGATTAATATATGTCTGCAAGTCGCAAGGCACTGCTGTAAAATATTTTATACTGAATAATTTTATCTAAATAAAGATGAAAGAAAAATATGACTTGTGTACAGAATAGAAGATGCGAGTCCAGGAAAAGTAGCATACATTAAGCAAACTTTTGAAAGGCTGGCTATTTCCACCACGACAGAGGCAAGGTAAACAATGCAAGGATTAGCGAAACAGGAAACAAAATACAAGGTCGAATTGTAAGAAAAACAGCAAAACATGCCTGATTAAATGAATAACATTTCAAAACACGTCTCAGAAATTACTACTTGGATGGAAAAAAAAAATCAGTAGAACTGACAGTTACACAAAACAATACAAAAGGTACGAACTATATAAAGGCTCAAAATGATAACACACAGGAAAACAATGATTATAAATCTGATGAAAGGATCTACATAAATTAAGCGAACGCAAATATACATAGATAAAAACATTACAAAACTTATATGCCTAAAATAGTTAGGCAGTGCAACGTAAACCGTTTAGTTTTGGAGGCTGGACACGATTGGAAAGCACTGAAATATTTGAAGACACGCCTATTTTATTGTATTAAATCTTATTCTAAAAACGTATAATATACCATTAGATGCTGCAGTGTGGGTTGATGAATCGCAGTAAAGCCTCACGTAAAATTGGAAGCTAGGAGATAGCGTAACAGGCGTATTGACTATTTTCACATGATATTTTGAACGCTGCTGAGATATAGGAGAGTTTCCGTGACGTCTTTGGCGTTTATTACTTTTATTATAAACTATAAAATAATCAGATTTATATGTGACTGACGTTTTGTTCAATATGATAGTGCGTATGCATGTAACTCTGTTATCTAAAGGAATAATTATTGTTTAATTATAATTATAAAACCACTTTATAAATATTAAATATGGGCACTGTATGCGGAATAAGTGAAAATGCATTCAACCCGCGTTTGTGCAATGTTCACGGAATCCACTCCTTTGATCTTTCTACATTGTGTAATGCATTTGCCCGAATTCTACGTTTTATATTTTTTCCTTCCCAGCAATTATTTGGTGGCTTCTAGTAAAAATCTTAGAGAATGAAGAAAAAGGTAGTGTTGTGGCTGTTTTCGAATTTCATAACCCGCAGGAATTATCACTCCTACACTGATTATTGCGTACGCATGAAACACTATTTTTCGAAGTAAAAGGATTTTATCATGCAATTACAGTTGTGTGTATATAAATATATATATATATATATATATATATATATATATATATATACATTTTGTATTAGGCACACACATATTGGATTACCACTGTGTTTGCATAATTATTTTTTCTTTAATGCGCGATCATATATAGATTTTTAAATGCGTCTTACATTAGATACACACTTATATTTTAATATCTAATGAAACCAAATTAGGAAATTCTTTCTTTGAATTATGTTGCTGCAGTATAGTGTATATTATGAACGCAAAATTACTTACTCAATTTAAAGCCCATATTCGTCCATGACTGGAAGATTCTTGACAGGAGAGTTCGTCCCTTTTTGGCAGAGTCCAAAACAATACCCGAGCTAAGACGTACTAAATTATAACTAAATCCCGCCCGTACCCAAAACGTTGCATCCCTGTGCTTGATTTTCAAGTATTTTCATTGAATGTGATTTGTCGAATACGAAGAATATATTCCTCGACGAAAATACCTGACTTTTGCGATAACGACGTAAAAATTGCACCGTTAAAATCCTTAGATGTCGGGAAGTCTTCTATCCTAATAGTTTTTTCCCTTTGAATGCTAGATTTGGAATTATCTTTCTGACCGTAGAGACATGCAGCGATTACAATTTTTATATTTATTCATCTTGCTGCTAAATTCATAGTGTTTTCTGTAGATATGATCCCGAAAAGTAGAATCTTACGTCCAACAGTAAACAAAATGTGTCATTCATTAAAACAACTTATATATCGTTTCTTAAAGAGCATGAAACCAATCGGTTCAGTTTAATATTACGAGAAATATACTTAAATTATTAATTTACTGCGAATTGTTCTATTATGTTTGAAATACAAATACCGCCTCTTACTTTTTCAGGACAACAGATTATGCTACTAAATTAAAAAAAAATAATCAAATATATATTTTACTGCACATCAAAATATATTGTATACACTCAATCAGTTATTACTATTAGTATTATTATAACATACTTATTGGGAGTTCTTATCCAGTCAATCACAAACGATCACTTCTTGGCAAGAATATATTTTGTGTTCTGGAGTCTGAGTGACATCACATCTGTTTAGCGCCGTCCATGTATCCTATTGTGTAGCCAAACCTTACGAAATATTGCAGAGTTCAGCGCTAATCTCCAGTGGAGGCACAATTATCATTATAGTCTATAGGAGTACTTTCACAAATCATCATCAAAGATGTTTATTGAAACATTACAGAGTGTTCTCTGGAGTGCAGTTAATGTTTTCCCTCCTCGAACTTTTACTACTATTAGTAGGGTGCTTTTTTAGTCGGAACATTTTTAAGGGATGCAATTTACATTGGTACAGTTTTAGTTTTCTTAATTATATTTTAACCATAAATTATCTATTTTACGTTTTACTTCGTCTGTATGTGTCCGTCCATTTAAATTTACTAGGAAACCATGGGCCGATCTGCTTTACCTTTTCTATAATTAGATTCACTTTTATAATTATTATAATTTCAATATATAAAGTTGTAAATCAACAGGGATTAATAAGAATTAGTACTTAATATAAAGATGAGCAAAAATTAAGCCTTGTTACACCGTCTAAATTCTTGTAAACCATTCATTCTATTTGTAACGGACTAAAATATTACGTGTTCAATATATGTATCTCCTTTTTTGCCTATTTCTCTCTTCACAATTTTAACTGTATTTAACGGGCGAAAATTCTTGGTATTTTATAATACATGGCTTCGAAAGTATTTTAAAATATAGATGAGTTTTCTTACTGCCATTTTGTCCTTGTCTATATTTTCCTTTTTCCCCCATTCTTCTTTCAATACAGCTTGTAGCTCAGTTGTATTAGCCTCTGCATTCAAGGTTTTTCTTTAATATTTCAGAGCTGTTTTTTATTAATATTATTGGAGCCATCCCGCTTATTCCTCTCATACTAAGATTATTCCAGATGATCTTATGACACTTGGTGTTATCTGTACTTACTTCACCATCTATAGTTTTTTCAGCTCTCTGGTTAGATCAGTGTATCTGTTTTGCTTCTCTATCTTCTTGATTATTCAATCTGTGATATTCGGTCCTGGATATGCCCTTAAACTATATCCAGTTGTGAGACCCCAGCTTGCGGCTTTGGGGAGTGTGGAGCCACACTTTAATTACCATTGCTCCCAGGTCCACTCTGACCCGGAGTGGTAGTACCTGTTAGGGTCCCAACTATGGGTCAAACAGAAACTGATTTGAAAACAACAAATATATTCTATTAAGATGTTTTCTTCAAAATCTTTGGATTCGGCATAAAATAACCCGAAAAGGGTTGATATGCCGTCAAACAAAAACAACCAAAAATAAATCTGTGATTATGGGATTTTTTTCTTGCTACATATCACATCTGGTATCCTTGCTTTGAAGGGAGTGTATGTTTGTCGCATACTATTTTATGACTTTTGTTTTCAAGTATTAGTGTTTAATTATTCCTATTATTTAGATCATTCATTCATTCTGACGTAAACAATAAATGGACTTAATACCTTCGATTCAAATAAAAGTTTACGTTGGTCATACAATTTTCATTAAGCAAAGAGCTATTCCCATCTTTAATTCAATATTGGTATTTTGCATCCTACCATTATTGTTTATCGTTCGCCCGATTATATATGAGAATGTATATGAGGACCTATATCAACCTATATACTCAACGGATTTTTATCTGCAGACGGAAAATCTGGTATTCAGACATGTGAAAAATTAAAAATCTGTGTACATCCAGAAAAAGCGCTGCAAAAATTGAAAAATGTATATGTGGGGGGGGGTCATTGGATTTTTATCCGTTTTGTAACTGTTAACGACTGCGCTTGCGCGGATTGTTTGCATTCTGTTAAGAAAAAGTAGATTGACAGCATTTTAAAAAAACGTGGAAAGTTATTTCTTCGCATATTACTCACTGTGTTTAGCTTTTTTTACAAGCAAGAAGTAAACTGTTTATGAAAATTAAAATACTATCACGATTCCAGTTTTATTATTGATTTTTAAGTCCATTTTCTAAGAAATTCAATATTACGTTTAAAATCGAACAAAGCATGGTACATCTTACACACACACACACACACACAAATATATATATATATATATATATATATATATATATATGTCGCATTCTTGTGTGTTTTACAATCTTATTTATATGTAAAAAATACACTGTTCTACAAATTAATCTCGTACTGTTAATACGAGTTTATACACATTTATGTAATTCGTGTATACTTTTTTCTACATTCAAAAAGTTGCTAATTTTAATATAGCATTAAAAAAACTATTGTAATAATTAGGTTCATATTATTGGCTGCTGTAAGAGAATAGCTTAAATGTTTATTCAGAAATATTATGTAATCTGGTTTAATAAACTTATTGTTCATTAAATACATATATATATATATATATATATGTAATTTAAGTCATTTACATTAATTATTAGCAGCCACAAGTTTCAATTACAATTTACTGATGTTTGAGTTGTGAGATTTGTTTCTTCTTTGACCGATGAGTTATTTTCTGTATAATTTTCATAGACTAAAATGGATGGGTGTTATGCATTTGTAAACTTTACACGTGGTCCATTTAAGGAAAACTTTAAGAAATTTTGATACTCAATGTACATTAAAAATAGTATAACAAAACCCATCGCTCGACAAAGGTATAGTGCGGGAAATGCCATCAGTATGGCCAACTATATTAAAAAAACCTATTCTTAGAATAAATATTTTCGGATAAATCCCATAGTTGTCGTCTGACCACGTTATTACCCAAGTAAACTTCTGGCAAGCTTTGGGTAGGGTTGAAACCATTATCTTCAGACAATTTTCACGTGGAACCGTACAGATTTAACGTTTGCATCCACTGCGCAGTAATTGCCGAGGATGCAGTTAGAAGATCAGTAGTTCTTATCCCGTCGTGGTTACTGCCTGGCAAGGCCAGAGGGCGAGTTGGCGGAAACGGCATGAAACAACATCCAAAAGATGAGTATAATAGACAGAAATAAATTAATAAATAATGCAAATCTTAATAAATACCGGTTAAAAAATAATATTAACTAAAATGTTATGACGTTGACCCGTACTTAGAGTCCGAGTTAAAATCAACCTATAAGTATGAGAAGGGTCAAATAATATGAGCGAAGTACTGAAAAATGTGCATTGCAGCCTTATTAGAACGAGAAAAAATTGGGTTGCTCCATTTTCAGATACGATTTATTAAATATATATATATATATATATATATATATATATATATATATATATATATATATATATATAAGTGAACGTGTCTGTGCGTGTATATTTTTCTACTCGATAACTCTGTCAATTTTAATCTATAGACTCGGAATTTGATATACTGGGTACTTGGATTTGGGAAAATATTTGTGATCGGTTTTCAGCCAGGAATTTGCCTATAAAGTGGGGGAAAAGTTCAACGATTTTATCCTTTGAGAACTCTACCAAACTCCTCCGACAATTTTGGGTATAAACAATTGAAATTTTGGATATAGGTTCCTTGGACATTGATCTAACTTAATAACATGATTGAACCCAAACAATAACTGTTTAGGGGTCAAACTTAAAACCAATTGACCTCTGCGGTGTCTAACAAATTACTCAGACAATTTCCATGCTACACATTTGAAATTTTACATAAAGGGTATTCAGAGATAGGGTTTTATCGGTTTGGGTCGAAACAATTTATTTACAGATATATAAATGGATGTATGTTTGTATATGTGCCTAAAAATTTCCACAGATGCGACAGATTTTACCAAGATCAGTATCGTTTGGAAGATCGACCTTTCAGACGACAAATATCGAAAAATTGGCTAAAAAAATATTAATATATTCACCTTCAACTGGTCAATTTTCTACAGGGGGGTCGTTTTTTTCACCGATATTTTTTAAAGTCACCCTCCACTTCCGATGTTCTAGCTTTAATTAAAACATACGTCACTTCCGCTTTGGCGGTGCTCGTAACACCAAAGACGTCAAGTTCTTCCCCGTTATTTTTCTCCTTCGCTGTTCGGGTTCGAGCCTGCTGCCTTAAGACTTTTATTTTTGCTCAACAGTCACATACTAACACCCTGGCAGCGTCGGGCTGAAATGCTAGTATATATATGCGGAAATGTAAAAAAAAAAATTTTTAATTAAAAAAATACGAAAAGTATAAATGCTTATAACTTTTCTTTCTTTGTTTTCAGTTGGTGACTTGCAGGAATACAAATTAAGGTGAAAAAAATTAAGATACTTGTATATATATCCTTTTACTATTAAAATGTATACATAATATTTCTGTAATATTAGTTTCTGATTGTTAGTTAAGCTTCGTAAAAAAATACATCGATTACTATGATATTGAACTATATTTGAAGACTCAATGCAACAAAATGCAATTTTATTTTATTTCAACTAAATTCGGTTTTTGTCGACCAGGCATTATCATATGCTTACAGTGAGAAGTAAAGTTTAATACATGTTCGGCCCAGAGTATATACTATAATAACGTGACTTATGTGTTCGTCTCTATCTAGATAAAACGTAATATATCACAATAACTAATAAACACTTTAGAAATAGTCTGATATAAACATGAAGTCTACTACTTTGATAAGTATATATAGAGTAACCGTGTAAATAATGGAACAATTGCCACCTTAGAAAAGACAACATGATACCATTTCTGTTTGATAAGAACAGGTTTTTTGTTGTAAACGATTTGCCAGTTTGCCATTTGTGTACACATCCTCCCAACGATAAGAACCTGCTTTTATTTTGTTATATACTGGGTGGTATGGCGGTGACGTCTATTTTATTAGCACGAAGCCTGTATTTTAACTATCCCAGATTTTTGAATATCTCGATAGATAGATATATAGTTCGTTTGACATTAATGCATGTATGTTTGTTTTAAGTCGTCTAGTGAATGGAATGACCGCTGTTCATTTATCAATGCATAACGAGACGCTATGTTATAAAACGACCTGGTTTATTTAATAAACATTCATATACACATAATACGGCGGGGGAGGTGGTGGTGGAGATAGTGTAGGTGGAGAGGCTGTGGTTGCGACCGTGACAGGCGGTTGAGCGTCGTCTGTCCTCCCCTCTCTGCTGTCACTCTCTGACTGACTCGTTCTTTTGTTTATCATTTGATTTTTATGAATTTTCGATCTCGTAATCCGTTAACCAATTTACGTCATCTTATTCCCGGGTTTCATTTTTGTCGGTCAGGGTTTAAGTTCATTCGAACTTTGCTCCATTCAACGGTCCGACCCATAAATCGACTTGCGTCATAGGACAAGGTCATCCAATTCCAGGTTCCATTTTTGATGGCCCGGATTTCGAGTTCATTCGCACCTCTCCTCTATCTATAACAATTACTGGAATTACACAATGTTAATAAACCGAGATCGGAGATGTGCCGCTGTACAATATGCTCTCTACCGACCAAATTTATCACAAGAGGACCATTCACAGCACCCTGAAAATGCATCCTTGAATTGCCACGAATTACAGGGGTGTACTTAATGTGGTGTAAACACGATTGCCAACCGGTCATGGTATTTGGTGCAAGTAAGGGCCAGATTATGCTACCTTAGATCCTCGAAGTCGTCTTCAACGTCAACACCAAATTATATCCCTATGTTTTGAAGATTGTTGTGATCCCCTGGAGCTATCACGTGACTGCTGGACGATCCTAATCGTGGCAACAAGACTTGAAACCATCCCACAAGTCAAAAGAGACCCAGGCTTGGCTTTAAAAAGAGTGCTACGAATTTGCACCCTCTCGTACTGGTTCCTTCTTCTCTCCCGATCTGACCTCGCTGAATTACTTTGTTTAGTCATAGGTCGATAACACCAAGTAGACATCCCACAATACCACATCCAACCTGATCACCGACATCTGCTAGGTATTCGTAGTGCTCCCGCTAGTGCGAAAGGTGCTCCCAATTCCAGGCCCACAATGTGGACGTAATTGAGGCTGCATGCGGCTGCACTGAACATTTATTAATCTATAATCAAGTTACTTAAATTGATTTTTCAATAAATTTTAATATAAAGCTGTAGTGTTGCTTTCTTTAGGGCGACGACTTTATAGTTTCACCCCGTAGATATAGTAAGATAGCATGTTCGTTGTTCGCGCCATACGCCGATATTAAGGGCGTATTTTAAGCATATAGAGAATATACAAAAGAGATCTGCACAAGTTCATCGAGTATTAAAAAAGGCGATTTTATTCATATCCAGCTACAAAATCATGGTTTGTAAAGTCAGAATCTTAATAAAGCATGCAATATCACCGAGTACGTTTAAAACTGTCATAACGTCAATTCAAGATTTGATCCGTCTTTCAATATATAAATTCTGTTCATTCCTGGACTTCTGGCATTTTATGACCTTATCTATATATGCCATACAAATGACCTTCCCTTCACATGTAATTGGGTTAAAAGCAAATCCGCTGTAAAAGGTAAAATTTGTTACTGTCTAGCTCAGAATATACGCATATTGCGATATCGAATTAGCATGAAATTGCTGTAGCAATTTGTAGATACCCTAAGGCGTTCTCTATCATTGCAAATTACGCTTTTGTACAGTTTCTACATCTAGGATAGCGACGTTTTCATTTTCTTATGAAGTTTGCAATATAGTCGCATTATAATATTTAATAGGCACATAATACATTTATCTCTCTCTCTCTATATATATATATATACACACACACACACACACACACAATCGTCTAATATGCAAACATACATACAAATGGAAATATACGTACACGCACATATATGTATACACATGCAAAAAAATGTGCATATATATATATATATATATATATATATTATAAAAAGTGGGGGTGCATATTCACATATTCTTTTTTTTTTTTTTTTGTACTTTTCGGATTTTATTCTCCGACGTCAGAAATTTCCATGAAGTAGAAATAATGTGTTGCACGTATAGGTTTTGTACTTATCTGAGTTATATTATATTATATGGTATGCACCATACACAAATGTGGAACGTTTAATGTATATTGTAGCAAAAATATCCGGTAACAATCGGTAGTAGTTTAGTGAGCAAAACTATTTCTACTATAAACACAGGCACATTAGACTGTTCTGATGCGCTAATATTATCTTTGGACGTTGTGTATTTTGTTTACATCTAAGAATAATTAACATACACATCTTATTAAAATAGCTATAGCGTCTATTACCAGCATAAACCATCCCCCTCCATTTAAAATAATTGCATGAAAATTCTGATATTTGTAGCAAAAAAAAAAAACATATAAAAGAAGCACACTTTATTGTTCCTCAGAAAAAAAGGGGAAAAATCTTACCTTACTAAAAGGAAACAATAAAGAAACTTTTATGCACATATGTAGCCAACAATGTCTGTAAAAACATTACTTATATAAATATATACATAAATATTAGCACCCGCATATTACATATTTACACACATACAACTATATATATATATATATATATATATTGAGAGAGAGAGATATTTCAAAATTAATTATCCACTGACACGTGTTTCATCGTCTACGACTCATCAGATTGGTTAGAACTAAAAATATATATGCTGCTCTTCGTGGGTAGCAAATTGGTTAAAGGGAAAATTATTCCCACCTCGCATTTAGGTAAAAATGCACTTTCTCATAAATAGTTGAATTTATTTAAAACATCGAAAATCAAAACAAATAAAAACCTCTTTCTCTGTATATAATGTGTATATATATATATATATATATATATATATATATATATATATATATATATATATACACACATATGGACGTGTGTGTGGAGATATGCATATTGAGATTAATAGCTTGAGAGATCTGTTACATGTTTTCTCAAAGTAATACACTATATATATATATATATATATATATATATATATATATATATATATTGAACCCAACGATTCATAGCTATCACGCCAATATTTAAATGCATTTACATTTCAAGTACAATAATTATGTGAACATTTTCAATATTCAATTCCTTCTCGTAAATATACAATCATCCATGTGTTATTTACCTCTATTTACTAAGTCATAAAATTGGCATCTTCCGGACGCCAAATATATAATGAAGCAACTACATTTTACATGCCATCTTGGCTTAATGATGTTATGAATTTTGTTCGATTTTCTCGATTATTATTTTAAACGGTGATTTTTTGTTTAAACGTCATATTAATAGAGAAGTTTACACATTGGCGCCGGATTTCTATACAATTTACTCTGTTTAAATCTTATAGAAGTAAGTTCAGAATTGATTAAGAAAAACACGCATAAAAGGGATTACTTACATAACTAAGTGCTTTTTTAATCGAAAGTAAATGAAATAAACTGCAATTAAGTTTGATGTGCTAGAAATGAAAACATTAAGTGTAGCTGCATATACAGCAAATCCATTTGCAACTGCACAGCACATAAATGTTTTTCCTTCAAAAATACTATTCCAATTCTAATATTATATATATATATATATATATATATATATATATATATATATATATATGTGCGTGTGTGTGGCTGTGCGTTTAATAAGTTCTTAGACATTTTGTAAAATTTTCTATTGACAGTTTTATTGATAATCTAGTGCACATGCTGCACGTTTGTAACAATTTCTCAAATCGCCATAGCGACCATCTAGTGGAAGGGAGTCAATAACCTTCGTTACAGCCCGTTTCATCGCCTCGATTATCTCAAAACGATAGCATGTAAATTATTTCTGGACCTTAAGAAATAACAAAGTCACAGGGAGCAACGTATGAATTATAGGGAGAGATACGAACTGTGTGTCTCTCTTGGTAAAACTGTCTAATCATCTGAGCACGCTAGACACAAACTTCGCATAACTCTTCCCTATCTTCACTAACTTAAGAATGTCTACTTCCCCGCACTTACATCAATCTGTGCACTTGTTGTCCTCATAGACACCCTACAATCCTTAACCATGGAATTCTTTATTAGTTCATGCAACACTGGTGGTCTTACTTCTAACTCCTCCCGCAACTCTCATTATCCCTCACAGACTCCTTGCTTTCCTTGACTTTTCTTTTCCACACAAAACTGATGTTCGAGTGTTGCAAGATGGTTCAAAAGGAGTTTTTTTTTTTATCTTTACCTAGGCATCGCCTCATTATAAAAGTCAAGAGGCCACTCGAGGATAAGGGTGACAGAGTGTACAGTAGAAATTGTACAGTATAGTAATCATTAGTAATGAAAATTCCGTAAATTTGTTAGCTTATATGGAACTGCTCATCAAGACCTTATTTACGTTAGACTTGAAGACAATCGTATTGTACTCAGCCAGAAAGCAGGAAAACGGAAGACAATTCCACAAGCGTGCAGTTCTAAGAAAGAAGCTTTGTTCATGGAATCTACGTTTAGGTTTAGGCACAGATAAAGAGTGGCGGAATTATTGATAGAGTTTTCAGTTAGACGAGTGTTCCTTGTAAATGTTTGGCGGGGGGGCATAGACTGAAGCTCAGTTTGAAGCATTCCATATGTTTGTATGGAACTTGTCCAAGTTTTAATCAGTATTTTTTTTTTGCATATCTTTCTAGATGGCATTTTTTAAAAATTAATCTTCTGTGACAATTAGGTTTTATTAGGGTGTATTCCAATTCCTGCTGTAGCTTTTTATTTGAATCTGAAAACAAAACATTGTCTGTCATCTCTTAGATGTATACCAATAACATACTAAATTTTCAAGAATCTAAAACGTGGTTAAATGCCTGTACTAAAAAAAGTTTAAAAAAATAAAACTTTATTGCAGATACCCCGTATATAAATGTAATTGGATGGTATCGGCCTAGCGAGTATACAATTTCTACTTGTGAGATATTGGCTTGGGTTATAGCTTGGTTGGATAACCGCATCCTTTGTCTAGACGAAGTAGGTCCATTCCATGGTCGGATTTCGCCACGGTTTTCTTGATCTGTTAGATAATAGACTTCATTGTGTATGACGCGATTGCTTAGGTTGCAGAGTGATCGGCTCGAGTTTCGAATTCCGAATTTTGATCCAACTGATGAGCCCAAATCTTGACCCTTGCACTTTCGGTTTGTTGGCCGTCATTTCTGTTGCGTGCACGTTGTTTGACTGTGGAAATACTAACCAACTTACGCCACAGCACACAAAAGTCATGGAACCCACAGACCGAACTCATGAATCGACACAAACTCACGTGCATCAGATAAGACTCCACATTAATTCCGGAGATCGGGTATACTTTACCGCTGACTCCTTAAATTGTGGTGAACCTGGTGTACAGGATTTGCGGTCTGCTGTCTGTTTATTCATCTAAACTGCGTAATCTCACATAAAAAAAGCAAACAAATGGTTTGTTCGTACTCGAAATGATCGGAATGTTTAAGGTATCAGAATTGGAAAATTGTAGTTCTCATTTCCCGTTTCCAAAACTTACAAGTAAAACAAACAGCAATAGGTCCACCCAGGACAAGTGTACATTTAAGCTAGTGAAAATTGTGCAAATATATATATATATATATATATATATATATATATATATATATATATATATATATATATATATATATAATCCCTGAAGATGTATGTGTCAGACATGTTGAAAAGGTTTTAATCGGTTTTAACCAACAGAAACTATTTGCTAAACGGTCAACATTTAATATATATATATATATATATATATATATATATATATATATATATATATATATATAGTGGAGGGAGGGTCCATCGGCTTTTTATGTTTATTAACTGTTTTACGACTGCGAGTGCGGGGATCATTAACATGACAGTTTCCTTATTTTTAGAAATTATAAATTTTACATTTTTTTTTTTTATTTGTGACAAGCGTGTCTAATGGTTATCGAACGTGTCTCACTGTCTTTAGGTTTGGTTTCTATTTGAGCTCGAGTTTTTCTTTTTTGTTTTACTTTTTTTAAAATTCAGTTTTCACCCCCACAAGCCACAGTGCCATTGTGAAGTAGGGGCTACTATTAGGAACATAATTTGAGGGGGAATTTTGAAGGGAGATTAGTAGAAAGATGTTTGTTCACATTACACTTGAACTTCTGCATATCAGTACAATTGAGAAAGCAGAATCCCGGAATAGAGTTCCAAAGACTTGCCGTTCTGGAGAAGAAACTATTGGAGTAAAAGGTGTTCTTGCACCTAGGGGTCACTACTGTAAAGGGGTGGGACTAAGTTGTTTGTCGGGTTTGTCGAAGGTAGTCACGTCAAGCGGTACAAGTGTTTGCACTTCGTCAGAGCATTCACCATTAAAGTATTTGTAGAACAGGTAGAGGGATGCAACATCTCGTCGATGGGGCAGAGGCTGAAGTCTAGATGACAGGTCAGGACCTATAAGGTTGGCGACTCTCTTTTGAATATTGTCCAGGAGTGCGAGCCAACCAGCAGATGCACCAGCCCAAATGTGACAACAGTACTCCATACATGGGCGAATGGTTGCCTTATAGAGGTACATGATACGCTCAGGCATAGTACTCGAATGCGTATGTCTTTCTCTGTTCGTTTTTTCTTTCATTTTTCTGAATGAATTTAACGTTACGTTAAATATCGGGGAACAATAGAAACGTCTGCTTGTATATTTTATGTATTTAACATGTCTATGTTTATAAGCTAAACACACACACATTCGGGTGTGTCTGTAGTTATCTCTATATAAATAAAATGAACTCATTTTTCCCGTCAGATTTTGACATTAATAGGATTAAAAATCAAGATATTTCATGCAAATATAATATGCACAAACGGCAGAACAATATCTGAGGTGTGTTATAGGCTTATTATTTCTAAAATTCCTCGATACTCTTAGATTTCTATACTTTTTCTGCTGAGAAGTCACGGCCAAAATCGGTTAAGATCTATGGAAGTGGTAAAATATGTTCTCTCTAATAAATCCCTCCTCCCCCTGCCACCACTTAACACCGTTTGGGGATCGTTCACAAGGGACAGTTGAGAAGAGAACACCGGTTTGGCTTCGTAGTTCTTTCATGTGAAGTTATTTAAAATCACTAAACTAAGCTGCAGTGCTCTGTGGCGTAGTGGTTAGCGCGCTGGACAATCCACATTATATTTTTACGTTCGCGCCGACCTACCGTAGTCGTTTTTTTTTTTTTCCTAAACAACTGGAATGGTCTTTTCTTGGTGGCCGAACTGTTAACGTTGCAGATGTTTTTTTTAGTTTTTTTCACTTTATTTTCCTACTTTTACTCATGACTCCGGGTTTGATCCTTCCTACTTACCTACTATAACATTTTTTAAACCCCCCCCGTCCCGGAAACAAACACTCGGGCAACGCCGGGTACCCCCGCTAGTTTCTAATAAATTTAAATTGTAAATTGACTTTAATTTTGTTAGTTTCATAAATTGTTCTTCTCTGATTTGTCGTTTGTTTCTCACAGTCGATAAAAAGTGTTTATTACATAGATGTAGGATATAGCCTTAAATTATATCCGATGGTGAGCCCCCAACTTGCATGCTTTGGGAAGAGAGGAGCCACTCTTTGACATTGCTCTCAGGTCCACGCTAATCCGGAGAGGTAGTACCTAATAGGGTCCCAACTATGGGTTAAATAGAAACAAAAAAATATATATTAAAAATGTATTCTCCAAAATCACTGGAGTCAGCATTAAATAAACTGAAAATGGTTGATATGCCGTAAAACAAAACCAACCAACTACATAGGGGTAAAAATTATATATTTACAGGATCCACTTATTTATTCATGTAAGATATCCCGTTGGTACCTTCGTTACACCTAAGTGGTATATATAGACGCTTATATCAAGTGGCTGTATGTATTTATAAGAGCGAGTGCTATGCACACATATTTCAAGTTTAATGTATTTAGTACATCCATTTCAATGAATTTAAAGAAATAAAATTATAAAGCAGTTTATATGATAGCAATATAAGATAATTTGATGTTTTTTATGTAAAAAGATTTTAGAAAAGATGTTATATAACGATGTCATCTTTCCACAAGAGTTTTTTCAACTGTGTATCATCACAGAGCTAATGTAAACGGATGTTGGTTAACGTGAGAATTATTATAAGATGATAAAAATAAATATACAGACAAGTTTCGAGAGACACGTTACCGCTTTATCTATGGAGAACGATCAGTGTTAATGACTCGTGTGACTGAAAAACAATATTGCAGGGGAAATATCGGGAAGTTTATCGAACATTGTGTATGCTCCTATCTGATTGAGGCTGTATAGATCATAATTCGAATCCAACGCGCCGTTTTCTTGTGTAATCAAATGAATTGTAAAAAAAATATGGAGAAAAAGCAATCTGGTCAACAGAATGCTGTTCTCGTGTTGTTCACGTTTATCAGGACGTTCATCTCTGAGCAATGGTGGTTTTCATTCTGACACAGTGATAGGTTTCTTTATTCGCTGATAGGTATCGATTGTAATATCCGGGTCAATAACAAACACAGTTTTATCTGGTAAACGACCGCTTTTTGTAAAGCACATCAAAGACGTGTTTTTTATTCAAACATGTAAGCGTATGCTGTGTATAGAAATGCTATAAATGTGTATGATACGCTGTGCATAAAGACTTTATGCCTGGGTAAGTACATACATGCATATACATCTATGCATATATTTACTAAGTAAATAAGAAATAGTAAAAAGAAAAAGGATGAAAAAAAATACTCAATACAACCGATGAGACAAATGTGTGTTTATTACCGTTTTTAATAAGCTTCCTTACACAAATTTCGATTACCTGTGTCGTGGTAACGATCCCATAATTTTATAAGATTCACAGAAACGCTGAAATATGATGAAATTATCGAATCGTTAACACAACTCCGCTAATTGAAACGAGTACCCACGCATATTAAAAACGGTAATAAATCATTAGTGTGTATATGCATATTTAGTGTGTGTGTGTATGGGTGTACACGCGTACGTATAATTTAAATATAAGCTATTCATAGATGTAGGCAAAAACAGAGAAAACCCATAAGTCATATGCACACATCTGCTCTAATACAAAATATAACCTTACGGCTATAAATATATCGTTACTTGTAAAATATATAATTTATAAGATTTCATAAATTGTCACCATTAATTAAGCCGAATAAAACTGATTCTCTTTTATTATCTTAAAATTACAATTGCATACATTGTTATTTACCATTTCAAAACACGAACGTTTTAATTATATGCAACCCATAGTATATTCTTCATACGTTTATTTTCTATTTCTTATATGTATTTAGTTTTCTTATAGATAAAAAGGATTATGACATATTATGAGTCTATGAACTATAGAAAAAGGAAACACGTGAAAGACGTAATACAAACACATGAATAAAATGCAAGTTATGTGAATTAAATATTTCTGGTTTTGGAATGCTAAATAATAATAATAAGAAGAAGAAGAAGTTGAAAATAAAGGGTAATTGATAAATTAATCTTCTATAATATGGGAAAATCTCCCAGATTGAGAGAGACAAGACATAACAAAGTTCAACCAAACACCATATCTGGGGGGGGAGGACTTCACATAAAAGATCATTGGTCCTGAAGCTATCAGTTATTGAATTTGTCACTGTCTAGCTCCCCTATTCTCCGGGAAGCTGGTCCCAATTTCCCCTTCACTCTCCAGATTAAACCATGACCTTGTGCCTAATTTGCTCAGTGGGGAAGCAAATAAATACATGTATATATATATATATATATATATATATATATATATATATATATATATATATATATATAGGAATGACAAATAACAATTTTAAAGAAAGATTTACCGGTCACAAGTGCTCTTTTGAAAATAATGAGTACAAAAATAGAACTTCCTTGTCTAAATATTACAATGAACTAGTAGAGCAAGGTTACTCCCCATTAGTAAATTGGAAAATTTTAAAGAAAGCTAAAACCTGTTCATCTTTAAACTCACCTTGCTACCTATGTCTTTATGAGAAACTATTTATACTTACTTTTAGAGAAAGAGATAAATTATTAAATAAGAAGCACGAAAATTCAATTAATTGCAAATATTATAAAAACCAACTTTTAAGTAATTTAATTTAGATATAAAATTTTAATAAATTTAAAATTGTCACTGATTTCTATAATTTATAAAAATACTATTAATATACTTTCTCCTCGCCTGATTTCATTCTTTACTTCCCCTATCTTATATACCTGTGTGTCTATGTATTTACTTTATGACCGTGTGTACTAAGATTTATATATTTCTATATTATTTTGCATACCCTCCCATGTTTATCCAATCCATTTGTATGCTTTTATGTGTGTATGCATCTATCTGAACTCTTGCCAAATAATTTGTATTCATATGTATTTCTATATATATAGTTTATGTAAATTATACATATTTATGTGTGCGTATATATATGTGTGTGCGTTGTTGTATATTAGTATATGACTGTGTGCATATATTTGTGTATTTTTTGTATGTATGTGTATACATAAAATTATATATATATATATATATGCTTATTTGTATGTCTGTTGGTTCTCTGTGGGTATATACATATGTATTTTATTATTTTTAATTTGGGTACCATCTACCTGTGTGTCGCTACTTTTGAGTATTTCGTTGATTTAATTACTTCTTTTGCCTGAATATATTTATATGTAAGTGTACTTGTATCTGTATTCATGTAATACTGTCATGAATGTATTAATTTGTGATTTAATATGATTTTATATCTATACTAAAATAGCTTAAACTATCAACTTAATAGTATAGTTACACCTTTACTTATATGCATGTATATATATATATGTATTGTATTCTTTTTTTATACATAAATATTATCATAATTATTAGTCCTATTTAGTTTATTTAATCCCCTCTTATGGCTAAATATGTTATATTAAAAAGATAATAAATATTACTTTTATTCTGTTTTTATTATTATGTTTAATAATAATTTTAATATTGTTTTATTATTTTGTTCATTTATTTATATATTTATCTAATAAAACAACGAAAATTTAAACTTATATCATTTAGTATAACGGGCTTAATTAATTGTAGACACATGTTTGAACTGCGTTGATATTACTCGTGGACGTATGTGAGATGATAAATATGTTGGCTGGATACATTAACTGTCTTTTTTGACATGTTCATTTCTAACGCTTGGATTGTATCTTCTGTTTATTTTTGTAATAACATGTTTCATTACTGAATTGTATAATTGTTCATGAATTGGTTGACACGCAGATCTTTTTCTTTTTCTTTTTCTATATACTGTCAAATTCTTACTTTCTCTCTTTCTCTCTTTAACTAGATCTCATGATTCTTTCATTTCCCTTCTAGTCCTTATTCTCTTTATAAAAACCATTTATATCTTTTTCTTTTCTTCTCCATATTATATATATATATTTTTCTCTCAATTTTCCTTCTCTATTTCTTTCTCTATTTTTTCTCTTCTTAATCACTCTCTCTCCATTATAATCTTTTAACTTTATTTTAATTGCCCCTCCCTCTTTACATCTTATAATAATTATTTCTGTGCTTTAAGTTTTTTAACTCCAACTTTTAAAGAGTTCCTACCTAAAACAAAAATCCATTATTCATTGAATTTTGAATACTGAAGTCGTTGCCTGATGATATCTGTTGTTTGATTGAAACAAGTGGCTATTTGTAGCAGCGCAATGGGAGCATGTTAATATAACAATAAACAAGTATTATAATATATATATATTATAATATATATATTATAATATATATATATATATAATATATATATATTATAATATGTATATTTTAATAAATATTATTATATATGTATTTTAATATATACATATTATAATATATGTATTATAATATATGTATTATAATATATGTATTATAATATATATATTATAATATATATATTATAATATATATATATATATATATATATATATATTTTAATATACATATATTATAATATATATATTTTAATATACATATATTATAATATATATATTATAATATATATATATATATTTTTTTTTTTTTAATTCAATTTTCACCCCAAACAAGGCACAGTGCCACTTTGAAGCAGGGGGCTACTATTAGGGAATTAATTAGCGGGGTCATTATGAAGGGAGAAGAGTAGAAAGATGTTTGTTAACATTACACTTGAACTTCTGCATATCATTGCAGTTGGGAAAGCAGAATCCCGGAAGGGAGTTCCAAAGACCCGCAGTTCTGGGGAAGAAACTATTGGAGTAAAAGGCTTTCTTGCACCTAGGGATCTCCACTGTAAAGGGATGAGACTTAGTAGCTTGTCGGGTTTGTCGGGGGTAGTTACGTCGGGGAGGTACAAGTGTTTGCAGTTCGTCAGAGCATTCACCATTAAAGTATTTGTAGAACAGGCAGAGGGATGCAACATCTCGTCGATGGGACAGAGGTTGAAGCCCAGATGACAGTTCAGGACCTATCAGGTTTGCGACTCTTTTTTGAACCCTGTCCAGGAGCGAGAGACAAGCAGCAGATGCACCAGCCCAGATGTGACAACAGTACTCCATACATGGGCGAATGGTTGCCTTATAGAGGTATAGGATACTGGCAGGCGTAAGTAGTTTTCTAGCACGGTAGAGGGAGCCAACCTTCCTTGCAGCAGCCTTGGCAATGCTCTCAATGTATCTATTCCAGTTCATATTCCCTGTAAACGTTAGGCCGAGGAGTTTAAAAGAAGTACTTTCAGGCAATGTGTTCTTGGCCATTGCTATTGGTGGTAGAGAAGGTTTCTTGTAGTTATTGAAGGAAACAAGCTTAGTCTTAGCAGCATTGAATGAGACCAACCATTTTTGTCCCCATTCCACTACGGATTGGAGGTCATCCTCTAGTGTTTCTGCCATTTTCTTGGATATGTGTTCATTTGTTTTCCCCTCATATCTGTTATAGAGAGTGGTGTCATCGGCAAATATACCCATCTCCGAAACAATATTATCAGGGAGGTCGTTTATGAATATCAGGAACAATAGAGGTCCAAGGATAGACCCCTGAGGCACTCCCGCATTTATGTCATATTGTTTGGATGTACGTCCGTCGAGGACAACTTTGATTTTTCTATTACTTAAGAAGGATTTAATTACGTTATGAATTCTTCCAGTGATTCCATATGATCTAATTTTCCTTAGAAGACCATCGTGCCATACCCTGTCAAAAGCCTTAGATATATCAAGGGCCACCGCTCTACCCTCCCCTGTTTTATCCAATGAACGGTATATACGTTCAGAAACTACAGTTAAGATATCTGCTGTTGAACGGGCTTGCCTGAATCCATATTGTTTGTCAGTCAAGAGTTTAGCAGCTGTTAGGTGCTGGACTAGGGCTTTATTAACTAAGGACTCAAATATTTTGGCGAAAAGCGGGAGGAGGCTAATGGGGCGATAATTTAGTGGGTCAGTTCTTTCACCAGAATTCTTGAAGACTGGTACCACAGAGGCGGTTTTCCAGCAGTCGGGAAAACAAGATTCGTTAAGGCATTTATTGTAAAGTTTGGACAGAACTGGAGCAACCTCGGCAGAGCATTTTTTTAATAGCACAGCCGGGATGAGATCTGGTCCACATGCTTTAGAGGTGTCTAGGTTTTTTATAATAGCATGTACCTGAGAAGGGGTGATTTTCAAGTCGTCAAGTGTGGCGTCTGTTCGCAGAGGAAAATCAGGGAGTGAGTGGTGTACCGAGTTCAGTGTGGAGTTTGAGGCAAACCGACTGGCAAGCAGATTAGCCTTGTCAGTTGCCGTGCAAGCAACCTCATGATTGTTTGTTAGTGGGGGAATAATTGACTGTCCATTATTAACTACGCTGTTGTAGATTTTCCAAAAATCCCGGGTTCCTAATTTCTGTGCTTCGATGCGCTTTCTGGTGGTTTCAGAGTAATCTGACTTAGCTGTGTCTATCACTCTCTTACAATTATTTCTAGCTTCTATAAACTTCTGTTTATTTGAGCTGGACTTATGTCGGTTGAATCTGCGGAACGCATGCTGCCTTTGACAAATGGCAGCTGCACAAGCAGAAGTAAACCATTGGGGGGAGTGGGGCTTGCTATAGTATTTCCGTGCGGGAACATGTGCTTCAATAGCAGTTTTGAACCATTCAGTTGTCTCATTTGCACACTGTTCCGCTGGAAGAGTAAAGATATTTTGCCATGGGGCATCTCTGATGAGCTCCCTGATGGCTTCCCAATCAGCCTTTTTGTAATACCTCGTTGTTTTGAGTAGTGGGTCTTCAGTTTTAGGGCGAGAATTTAGGCTGATTTCTACCATTATCACAGCGTGATCAGCATTCCCGAGTGGGCTATGGGCATTTGTTGTACAGTCATTGGGAACTGTTGTCAGAAAGAGATCTAGAAGTGAGGCATGTTGATCGTGCTGGTCTGGGAAACGTGTCGATATATTAAATTATATATACATATATATTATAATATATATATTATATATATATATATTATAATAAATATATCATAATATATATATATATATATTACAATATATATATTATAATATATATATATATATATATATTATAATATATATGTATATACATTATAATATATATATAGGTATATATATTATAATATATATATATATAAATATATATTATAATATATATATATATATATATTATAATATATATAGGTATATATATTATACTATATATATATTGTAATATATATATATATTGTATTATATATATATTGTAATATATATATATTGTATTATATATATATTGTAATATATATATATATATCATAATATATATATATTATATATATATATTATAATATATATTATATATATATTATAATATGTATATATTATAATATATATATTATATATATTATAATATGTATATATTATAAAATGTATATATTATAATATATATATTATGATATATATTATAAAATGTATTTATTATAATATATATATATTATGATATATATTATAATATGTATATATTATAATATATGTATATATTATAATATATATTATAATATATATTATAATATGTATATATTATAATATATGTATATATTATAATATATATTATAATATGTATATATTATAATATATGTATATATGATAATATATATTATAATATGTATATATTATATATATATTATAATATATATTATAATATGTATATATTATATATATATTTTAATATATATTATATTATATATTATAATATATATTATAATATATATTATAATATGTATATATTATAATATATATATTATAATACATATATATTATAATATATATTATAATATGTATATATTATAATCTATATATATAATATATATTATAATATGTATATATTGTAATACATATATATTATAATATATATTTTATGTATATATTATAATATGTATATATTATATATATATTATAATATATATATATTATAATATATATATATATAATATATATATATATTATAATATATATATATATATTATAATATATATATGATATATATATATATTGTAATATATATATATATATTATAATATATGGTTATACATTATAATATATATATATATATATATATATTATAATATATATTTATATATTATTTTATATATATTATAATATATATATATATATTATAAAATATATATTATAAAATATATATTATATTATATATATATTATATATAAATATATAATATATATATTGTAATATATATATTATAAAATATATATTATAATATATATTATATTATATATATATATATTATAATATATAAAGTATATAATATATATATTGTTATATATATATTATAAAATATATATTATAATATATATTATATTTATATATATATATTATAATATATAAAGTATATAATATATATATATTGTTATATATATATTATAAAATATATATTATAATATATATTATATTATATATATATATATTATAATATATAAAGTATATAATATATATATTGTTATATATATATTATAAAATATATATTATAATATATATTATATTTATATATATATATTATAATATATAAAGTATATAATATATATATATTGTTATATATATATTATAAAATATATATTATTATATATATTATATTTATATATATATATTATAATATATAAAGTATATAATATATATATTGTAATATATATATATTATAAAATATTTATTATAATATATATAATATATATATATATTGTAATATATATATTATATAATATATATGTATATATTATATATATTATATTTAATATATATTATAATATATATGTATTATATAAAGTATATTATATTTAATATATATAATATATATTATATATATTATATAATATATATATTATATTACATATATAATATGTATATTATTATATATATTATAATATATATAATATATATTGTATTATATATAATATATTATATATATTACATATATAATATATATATTATATAATATATTGTATATATTATATATAATATATATATATTGTATTATATATTATATATATATTACATATATAATATATATATTGTATAATATATTATATATATTATATATAATATATATATATATATATATATATATATATATATATATGTATGTTTTGCTTTATGATTCTTTTTTCGATTTTCCGTATAATCAGTTTTTTGTTTTGTATCCAAACCGAAAATATTAACAAAGGTTTTATAATTGTTTACTTAAACGCGCGTTTTTGATTCGTCCCCGACTCATCTTCAGACGTTGAAGTAAAAGTGAAAAATAGCGAAGATTGAAAGAAACAAAAATTGAAAAGTAAATTATACGTAAAACCGCGTTAGGTGACGCGGAGTTAAAATATATGATGTCGATTAAAAATTGACATATACATATATGCTCATAATACAGTAAGAACGGCTAATTTACAAGACAATATCGTAATATTTATTTTAAGTGTAGAACTTAGATTAGAAAAACCAGACTAAATATAGCTGATAATATAATTACAATAATTTTAAACCACAAGTCACACACCAAAGCCGAATTTAACCAGCATAAACTGCATCTTAGTGTTTATTTTTTATGTTTTCCTCTTCTAAATGATATAAAACCCACCGTGAATATATATTAAACATGCGTAAAAGTTTCTTCATGAATAAAAAAAAAATCATAATCGGTGACTTTTGCGCTGAAAAATGGAAAATTGTTTGCATATATACTTGTAGTTATGGTTTAATAATCTTATCTCGACAATTTATATGCATTCGTTTTCGACCAGAAAAGGGAATAACACACTTGACCTTAGAGGTAGCAAAAGTCGATAACCCGACGTAAGGCAGATAATTACTGTATTATCGAGCGAAGGCAGATCGTATCTGTGCTAATGTATTTTCTAGGAATGCGTCTAACATCATTCTAGGAGTTATATTCATGAAATATGCTTCCCATGCAATTATTGGTTTTCCTAGAATAATACCAATTCGACGATGTGTTTTTTTTTTTATTAGTTGCTCTAACGCGATTAACTGATATGGCGCATTCGAAAATGCATCGTGAATGCATCATAGGCAGTCCCGTAGTTCTCGACTCTTTTACATCGTACTTTTTCTTTTTAGATAGGCATCGCCACTTATCAAGGCCTAGAGACCACTCGAGGATAAGGGTTAAGAGTGTACAGTAGTCAATTGAATAATATACCATTGTTAGTAATGGAAATTCGGTAAATTTGTTAACTTAAGTTGAAAGGCTCAAGAACTTGTTTACGTTGGACTTGAAGACAATCAGATTGTAGTGAGCTGGAAATCAGGAGAACGGAAGACATGTCCACAAGCGTGCAGTTCTAACAAGCTTTTCTTCGTGGAATCTACGTTTAGGTTTAGGCACAGATAAAGAGTGAGGGGAATTATTGATAGTGTTTTCAGCTAGATGAGTGTCTCTTTTGAAAGAAAGTTTTGCGAGGGGGGCATAGCTTGAAGCTCAGTCGAGCACTTGCCTTGAAAATAACGATAAAGCAGAGATAAACTCGGAACACCTCTTCTGTGAGATAGAGGTTGCAGAGAAGAGAAAAGGACATCTCCTTCGAGGCTACAAATTTATTTTGAACTCTATAAGGCAGGACAAGTCTTTTCTAGCAGCTCCTGCCCAGATGTGGCAACAATAATCCATCCTTGGACGTACCTGGATCTTATATAGATAGAGAATTGCATCAGCAGTGTGATATTTACTGATTAATCCCGCCATTTTTCCAGCGGCCTTAGCAACTGATTAAATGTACTTGTACCTATTTTCCTCGTATACCATGGACGATTATTACAATAGCATAGCAGTTCTACCGGCGTTGTCCGGTCGTACAATACGCATTGCTGTATTTAAATAATGCCAAATATGAAGTATGTGCATGCTAGTATTTTTCTAAAAAGTTCACTGCTTGTATCAATAAT
>NC_136501.1:100481484-100586484 GCF_053919585.1 Euprymna scolopes | reverse complement strand
CAGGTTTCATTTGTAAGACATCAAATGTAATCGATTATGCTGGTATTTCGGACTTATGTTATTAAGAGTTACACACACAGGGTTCTCTCAATGTAGACTCCGATCTTCTTCACCTGTATTTTGTAATACAAGGGAATATTTATATTGAACTTAGAAAATTTAAAGAAACCTTGAACAGCATCTGTTAAATTTTCCACCAGCATGTGCCTACAGGCATGAGACGATTAAAGTACATTGCAAATGTAGTCGTTGTGCCACGGGCAATCATATTTTTACTTCCGGAAGCTTGTCAATTTAAACCTAACTTTTATTACATGTTTCGACGTTGCAGTGCGGGTTGTGGAGCCGTCAGTGCAGGTAATAGATCATGAAATCTATTAAGAAACGTAAAAATGAAAATCAGTTATATTTTAAAAATCTATGGCGCTTCTATGTAGATCGAGATGTGACATTCATAAAGGGAGACAGCTGCTGTCAACTATCATTTGGGTAAAATGATTTTTTTCATTAAAACGGATGTATATGATCGTGTAACGCAAATAATAAAAAAATATATATATAATATGCAAAGAAATGGGGTAGATGCAAGTGTGAAAACAAAACCATAAAACTTACGATACACACACAAATTCACAACACTGCAAACAATCAATTGTAAAAACTCAAAATAATATTAATATAATTATGATAATGCTGTACATGATTAGAAAATATATTTCGTAAAATGTTACTTTAAAAACTACATGTTATGAAAGTTAATAATAAAAATAGTTTGTATTTATCAAGTTCGATCAAATAGAAAAAAATCAATGTAAAAAATAATAGCATAATTTAAATTACAAAACTGAAATTGATGTCTTACTTGAAATGAAAATAACTAAATAAAAAAGAACAAAAAAACTAAAAATATAATAAACGACGATATAAAATTCCAAAAGGAATGATTTAATAGTGTATATAAAATATTGACAATAATACTAAATAAAATAATAATAAATAACAATATTATAAACGTAATTTAAATTAGAAAGTGAAATTGGTTTCCAACTCGAAATTAAAATAACGAAATCAAAAGAATTAAAAAAATCAAAAATATAAGCAACAACATACTATTCCAAAGAGCATAATTTAATAGTAAATATAAAGTGTTGGTGGTAATAATAATAATAATAATGATTAATAATAATGTAAAATAAAATAATAATAGTATTTAATAATAATAGTAATTAATAATAATGTTAAATAAAATAATAGTATTTAATAAAAATAGTAATTAATAATAATGTTAAATGAAATATTATTTAATAATAATAGTAATTAATAATACTGTTAGATAAAATAATAGTAGTTAATAAAATAGCATTTAATAATAATGTTAAATAAAATCATAATAGTATTTAATAATAGTAATAATAATAGTAATAATAATAGAACTAATAATAATAGTAATTAATAATGTTAAATAAAATAATAATAGTATTTAATAAAGCATAAAATAATAGTATTTCATAATAGTATGTAATAATAATGTTAAATAAAATAATATCAATAGTATTTAATAATGTTAAATAAAATAATAATAGTATTTAATAATTTTAAATAAAATAATAATAATAATATTTAATAATAATAATAATAATAATAATAATAATAGCCACAACAACAAGAGGATATGCTGGACGTGAGGGAAAATGTCATACATTATTAGGATGTAGAAACGGTAATGTTCCTTACTAAAGGGTCAAAAAGCTTGTTTATACTGATAATCATGACAGTGCCACAGATACAACGAATAAACTGTTAACAATAAAAAAAAATCCCGAGGAAAAATATACATATATAAATATCTATGAAAATTTATATACATATATTAATGTATCGCCCTACGGGTTTACATTAATCTTATCCACGAGAAATGTAAAAGGTTTAATGATTACCCAATTTCCATTAGATATGCTAATAAGTACAGGAAAATAAAAAAAGAAAAATGACTGTCAGTTTATTAACCAAATACATCGTCATATAAACTTTTATAAGACTACATCTTGCTAAAAAAATACTTCCTACAAATATCAAAGCAAAATTCTTTAATAAATAATTGCCGTATATTCAGTAAAAACGGGAAAGCTTCTGTATTCATGTGTATGTCGTCATATGAATGCATCTAACAAGAGTTATTTGCCTGAATGGTATACAAGATGCCTTCATTGGCATTATAGACTTTACTTCGGGCATAAAAATTCGGCGTAGAGATTTAAAACATTGTTATTGCAAGCTATCTAATGCGATAGCTGATGAATTGTTAATCCTCGTCCAAATGAACAGCTACGATAGAAATTGGAATACCACCTACTAAGATCAAATAAAAATTGACGTATTTTAAAAATGCAATGTGGACGTGATGACATTTTAATTGAACGATATGCAATCATACTCTTATTAAATTTGGGGAAAAAGGTCACAGAAACGTAAAAAAAAAATGGTTCAGACATATGATGTTAGCATTAGCTTTGGAGAAGAATGAGTTATTCACTATATGATGTTAGCATTAGTTTTGGAGAAGAATGAGTTATTCACTATATGATGTTAGCATTAGTTTTGGAGAAGAATGAGTTATTCACTATATGATGTTAGCATTAGCTTTGGAGAAGAATGAGTTATTCACTATATGATGTTAGCATTAGTTTTGGAGAAGAATGAGTTATTCACTATATGATGTTAGCATTGGCTTTGGAGAAGAATGAGTTATTCACTATATGATGTTAGCATTAGCTTTGGAGAAGAATGAGTTATTCACTGAAATCAGAGAGTCTGTACGAGAGAAGCGTGGAGAGAAGAAAATCAAAACGCCAGATGACACATTTTTCCTATTTAATAATGAAACAGAGGCAAACAATTTTTCACTTTACAAAACAAAGTGCATCCCGTATTAAAGTGTTCTTACGAGCGAGAGAGGAATTCTATTTTAGCCTTCTCTGAAAACTCCATGAAGTTATTTGACATAAATTTCCCGTAAACAAACTTTTACGTGTCTGTATACAAGTTGTTATTCATTTTGCTCTTACAGACGAAAGTATAATTTAATTTGGTCCTGAACACATCGTGCTCTCATGATTTGTTCACAATCTAAATTGGATGACGAACTAAAAACGATCATCAATAATGGGTATCCTCTAGATGTGATTTACTCTGTCATACAAAGGGGCGGGGACAATTTTTCTCAAATAAAATCGAAGATAGCGACTAACATTCATTTACCTTGGTTAGGAACAATAAGTGAAAAATTCGCCGAACAGATTAACTCAGCTGCTGAGCATTGCCATTTTGCCTCTAATGCACATGTGATGGAAAAGGACGATCGTGTCCATGTATACAATAAGTCCTAGTTTGATGTCAGTTTGGGAAATAGACGCACGATTATTCGCGAGGAACTGAAGATCCGGAATATTTGAGCGAATGCGCCACTCCACATCTTCATACTTGTCACACTCTATTTGACAAAAATGAGCATGAAGACAGTTCCTCGCCCCCTATGGTCAAGAACTTTCTCCCTATGATTTTTATTTACCCCTAAACTCACGGAAAAGCTAAGTAAGTGTCGTTTTGAGACAATTGTGGAGATCAAAGTTGCTGTACCGAGGGTCATTGACACGGTCCTACAAGAGGACTCCATGGAACCTTCCAAAAGTTGTTAGAACTATACAAGTGCATTGCAGCCGAGGAGGATTACTTCAAAGAGAACTAGAGTCTCATCTGTGCTATCAAAAAAAAGTGGCCATGCGAAAAAAGATCTGGAAACTTATTGAATGCACCTTGTAGTTAAAGAGGGGTAAAGCGATAGATCCTCACCGAACGAGATATCCCCAAGCATCTTGCTGTGCAAATGAAGTGCCACATTGTAGACCATCGTGCAAGCCTATCACCGTCATTTTCCTGGTAAATGCTCTTAGCGTTTCTGTCGAACTTGCAGGCCAGCTGCGCGTAAAACTGTTAGCTCTTTCAAGTAAAGCACGTTTTATATTTTTATAAGAAAATATTTCATGTGCAATTAATTTTTTTAATTAATAATCGTATTTTTGTCAATTTGTGCGTTAAAATTGATTGGCGAGAATTAATTTTAATATAAAGAACATAGACTTAAATGATCTATTAAACTTAATAGAGCTATGCATCTAAATCAAAAACTATACTAATCTAATTATATATATATATATATATATATATATATATATACATAATTAGAAAGCTACATTCGTGAATTTTGTGGAAGAAATATTAGTTCATCAGATTTTATTGCCTGTATATATGTGCTATATATGTAATATAACAAAAGACAAGTGATACGAAACACCCCCACAAAACGTTTCTTACACACCAACCTTCGTTTACACGGTCATTTTATGGGTAACAATGTCAGCCTTTACGGGCCAACAAGATATTAAATATCCTGGGGTTTAAATACAGCATTTTCATATATGCCTGACAAAGGTTTTTGTGGAAATTTTAATTTTGGTGACAAATGATGTATTTTCAGATATGTTTTGTAATAATACCTTTATTTTATATATCATTTTAAGAGCAGTTTACGCTCGATGTAATTTGTTAAAATTACAATAATTTTCAAAAAAATTAGGTCTTTTTTCCAGAACCTGAAATACAAAGTGGAACACTGCAAAATCAGACAATTTTTACGTTACTGTCATGAGTACACTTGGTTGCATTTAGAAGTGTGTTGTTTCTTATGCCCCTTATATCGCTCAATAAATTATTGATTGAGCTGGGAAGTGCTCATCTAAATTTAAAATATAAAATCCGCAAGAATTTCCTGGTCAACTTGATAGCAATATATATATATATATATATATATATATATATATATATATATATATATATATATATATATATATATATATACCGTGTACACTTATTATTTAATCTAAATCGCTTAAGATAAGGCCTGGATCAACTTGATATTAGGAGCTTAAAAATAAAGAACTTAGCAACAAACTGTGTTAGATTGTGACACATAAAATACAATGTTCTTCTCAATTATCACAAACATCGTTCATGGAATGCGCATAATTTAAAAGAACATAATGGAAGGTATTTTTTTTACTTTTAAATTAGGGAATATTGACTTGTAGTATAAGTTGGCTTGATTTTTTTTTATCTACATGAATAAAACAGTAGATGTTCGACATGCCTTTAGAAAGTTTTCAGACATTTATGTACAGGCATTTAAAATTATCGTATTGATAGTTATCTTTTGAAATGACTGACCAAATCGTATGATTTCATGTTCAAATGAACAGTAGAAAATAGAAAACATCGTATTGTCACGGCTGCTGGATTGCACGTGAAGAAGAACGCTATGCAATAGAATTCTGTTCTAAACTAAGAAAAACGCCACAGAAACGTACTGGATGCTTTACACAAATCATGAATTCACCTGATGTAAGCATCTAAAAAAGAACAAAGTAAAAATAAGTCTTACGTAGTTTATGACTTAGAAAACACAATTCAGCTTTCTCTTATGAGAAAAAACATCGTTCATGGAATATGATAAAATTAGGAATAAATAATGGAAGTCCACAAGGCTGCCGTCTCACTCCCCTTTAATCTTTAAATTAAAAAAAATCCTATTTTGAAGTATAATTTTGTAAATTTATATCTATATCAATAAAACAGATGTATGTATTTGTGTCTGTCTGTGTCTAAATATTTAACCGCTTAACTCTTAAACTACATACTACTGAAATGAACGAAGATAGTAATCATACACCTATTATGGTGGAAACCGAGTTAAACTATTGTCATGGTTGATGAATACCGCGTGCACAAATAACCAAGTTGAAAAGCAAAATGTTCTTTTAAATTAGCCGACATTACAATTATGTTGCGCATGCGCAAAGTAATCATAGATAATGGCGGTTTAAATTTGTAATTTTCTTATCTATATGTCAGATTTTTTTTCACAAATTTCTACGTTTTGCTTTCGTTACTTCGTGGTCCATTCTGCAGACTGGAGTTTGCACCTGTTAATAGTATATCCCTCTGGTTTGTTTACTCTATCTATATTTTACTGTTCGGTCTGCATTGGTAATATCGATTATTACAGTTTCCTATTTTAACGTGTAGACGGATCTATAATACCATAAAAAATATACGACAAATATGCCATAAAAAATCAGTTAGAAAAATTGATGAAGTTAATTATCACATATTCTAAAAGACAAGAATGTGAAATGCCGCTGATATACTGGAACGTAAACAGCAGATTTTAATTAAATGTAACTTATATTACAAAGTAGAAAACACCACAAAGCTAGAATGTCTTAAATACAATTAAAATGGAAATGAAAAATAGATAGAAATGCCTTTTCTATGGTAGCTTTACATGCGCATGTAACAATTCAGCGGTACTAAATCTCAGAGGGGCTAGAAACAAAAATAGAACCCATTATATTCGCGTGTAGAACATTATATCATGGTATATGTATGGCTGCCTATTTTTTAATTCCAGATTCAGATTAAAACAAGTTTAAGTAAAATCTTAGACACATATCTTTATGACATGTAATCACAATCATCAGTTAATTAATCGTCTTACTATTATATTACCATTTTAAAGCTTCTCCCTTTAATATGAGAATTACTTGAAAATTATATATATATATATATATATATATATATAATTCCTATATGTATATATGTTAACAATTAAATCCATATATATGTATATATATATATATATATATATATTTACAATTAAATCCATATATATGTATATATATATATATTTACAATTAAATTCATAGATATATATGCATATATATTTACAATTAAAGTCATATATATTTACAATTAAATTCACATATATATATGTATATTTACAATTAAATTGATATATATATATATACATGTATGTATATTTACAATTAAATTGATATATATATATACATGTATGTATATTTACAATTAAATTGATATATATATATATATATATATACATGTATGTATATTTACAATTAAATTGATATATATACATGTATGTATATTTACAATTAAATTATATATATATATTTACAATTAAATTGATATGTATATATATATATTTACAATAAAATTGATATATATATATATGTTTATATATATATTTACAATTAAATTGATATATTTATATATGTATATATATTTACAATTAACTCTATATATATGTATATATATTTACAATTGATATATCGATATATGTATATATATATATTTACAATTAAATTCATATATATATATATATATATATACAATATAATCCATATATAGTTACAATAAAATTCATATATATATATATTTACAATTAAATTCATATATATTTACAATTAAATTCATGTATATATATATATATATATATCTTTACAATTAAATTTAAATATATATATATATATATATTTACAATTGAGATATGTATATATATACATTTAAATTTAGCTCTCTCTCTATATATATATGTACAATTAATTGAGATATACATGTATTTACCATTAATTGATATATATATATATATACTTACAATTAAATTAAGCTACACACACACATATATATATAGATATGTTCAGTTAATTGAGATATATATATATATATATATATATATTTACAATTAATTGATATATATATATATATATATATATATATATATATATTTACAATCGAGTAATATATGTTCGATAAGAAGAAAGGTTCAATAAAAATACAAATAGAAGACAATGCAAACAAATGTTTTAAAGGCGATATTCAAATCAAATGTAATGAAACCGATCAGGACCAATTACGGGCCATATTGTTTTTTTTTTCTGTTAATGCAATTACTGTCTAACTGTTCTGTCTCTCCATGAATACAAACCTTCAGTTCCTGTGAAAAACACTTCAAAAACTGATCTGAATTTTTATTGAATATGCTTTGCCTTACGGTCAAGTCGATTTTCACGAGGTGTATCTTAACGTATCTGTGAAATCGTTCATAGACAACACTATCACAATCCTGATTGCAAACAGTTTTACACATTTAAAGTAGAAATATATTTTTTTGTTAATTTGCTCGGATGAAGTTATTCTTAAGCATAATCCCTGACGAAATCAAGAGACGACGTGTGATCTTACGCTTTAAAGAATCTCGGGAACAGACAGAGAAACAACTTGTCATCATATTAATTCTGGATTAAAGAGTGCATTTGTTTCCCGCTGTTGCTTTCATTAGACAACATTTTTTGGACGATGGGAGTAAACGAAGAGCCAATAGAATTATTTTTCATTTTCAACAGTTCAAAAATATATCTGTGTTAAAATACTTCGTGGAGATGTGGTAATTATGTTCCGATACGTTTCCACTATATAATCATTTTTTTTATATTGTAACTAATGATATTTTATGTCTGTCTTGTTAGATAGAGCATGATCTGTATGACTTCCGTTAGGCAAATCAGCAATTCTGCGTTCAAATCTTGTAGTACTAATTTACGTTCATAATAACGATGTCAAAAACACAGGAAAAAACGATTTAATTCACTCTGGCACAACCACTGCATTACACCCCACACTAACGTAATCAACTGTTTCAATGTAGAGGTATCGAAGGATATTTAAAAAAAAATCAAATCGTTGCTTAAACCGATTAGCTCTCATTTTCATTCTTCAAACACGAATGCAATACAATCTTATTTGTAATAGTTCGTACATCATAAGCAATAACACTGGCGTAAAATACTTCATTACGCACTGTTGTTAATACTGTTGGTTTTATAATACGATCTGTAAATAATGCCTTTTCTTGATGTTTAGATGCAAAAGTGAAATATGTTGAAAGAATGTGCTCTTGACAAAATAAAAAAAAACAATCGGGAAGCGTCGCTTTTAGTTTAATATAAAAAAAACATGTTTTTTATTAAGTTAGTTCTTACATAATCACTAAAGTTACAGGAAAAACGAAAATTAATATCCTAAATTGAAAAGAATCTTTTGAACGTGCTCTTACATTTGATTTTATTGGCTGAAGCGTTTTATCGTGTAAGGATATATAATTCCTTAATCGCTATTGTAAGGTTAGCTTGTATAAAAGTGAACTTTTGTCCATATTGTTTTTTTTTATAAGTAGGATTGTCAATACTTATCAGACGGATTTTAAAGCGCGAACCCTGCTCATCAAATATATTTGTGTGAAATCACACAAAAAAATCAGTCAGAAAGCACGCGCGCGCAAAGTTCCTGTTTATTATATATATATAAAGCATTATATATATATATATATAGTTATATATATAATGTATAATATAAATTATTATATAAATATTAAATTTTAACAATTGCGAAAATATTGAGCTAATATTGCCGATTATATTGATATATTATTAATTTTAATCAACTTTGTCTATTTTTAATTATGTGTTACTACAGAGTGTTGGGTTCATAGAGTAAACTTTTATATATTATTTACAATTTTTATATTCCTTATATAAATAACTACCCTGGCTGTCCGGCGTTGCCCGGGTGTTTGAAGGTGTGTGTTGTGGAAAAATGTGTAGAAGGAAGGCAGTCAGGCTCGAGCTTGTACCGCAAAGGAGGAAGAGCACGTAAAAAAGGGATGTTTTTGCTGCTGCGTCCATCGCCAAACCGGAAATGGCGAAGGTTTAAAAAAAAGATAAGTAAATGGAAAAAGGGGATCACTTTCGAAAATATCGGCGAAAAAAAAGGTCCCTTTTTGAAGAGAAGAGACCGCTTGAGGATGATGAAATGTTTTTAGTCAATTATTCGATATTAATCGTCCGGGGGTTGGGATTTAAAACGATATCGATCTTGTAAAAATCTATCGCCTCTGTTGAAAGTTTTAGGCATACATACATTATGCATGCATTTAAACAGGCAGGTGAGGTTTTGATGAAATGAAGCAGATTGAATAGTAAATCTAATTAAATTGTCATGCAGTAAAACACAGTCCTGCCCGCTCTGTTTTATTAAAATATTTTCCGTCATAATACTTCATAATATTGCTTACCTAATCATTCTCTATAAAAGCGAAGTCGTGTTCTCATTTGATGGATTGGGATCTTTAATAGATAGAAATATATTCGTGTATCTAAAGTATTTTATTATTAGTAAATAATCGGAACGTTTTCAGAGCAACAAAAACTGTATATTTACATATAAATTAAAGTATATAAGGCACTTATAATCTGCGAACATTAACGTAAACATAAGTTTTTGGTTTATTGTATCATACAAAAATGTCATTTCCTCAAAGATTAATTTTTAGCTTTCATAATTCAGAAATTATACAAATAATTAGAGTACAATCAGACACATCTTCTCGTTGCTTGTGCGTATATGCCGTAATCAAAAGGCAACCATTTTACAAATCCTGTGCAACAAATTAAACTATATTTCGGCAATACTGCCTCAAATGTCCAGATGTCTTACATATGTGTATAAATGCATCATCTTCACAAAATGAACGACCTTTACATAACAGTCAATACAATATAACTTTACTCTCACCTTTAAAAAAGTTAGTTTAAGGGTGTATATTGCTATTAGAACGAGATAGACAGTTATATGTAGATTTACCGATCAACTTATTAACAAGAGACTTCGATACCCTATGTGGTTGTTATTAAAAGCCCTTATGCAAGGCATTTCACAATTTAAGTCTTTGTTTCGGAAGTTGAGAAGTGTTAGGTAACAAAACTAAGATGCACTGTCTAAAATTAGTATTGTAGATTTTGTATATATTGTATAGTTTGCATATATTATATATGTTGCATATATGGTTGTTTATTAAATACTTATATAATTATGTCCCTTTATCTTGCTTCCCATATATATATATATATATATATATATATATATATATATATATATTTGATCGTGCTCAAAAAGCATAAAAAAATTTAAAATCTTATTTTCTCTAACTATAACTATTTTTCTCTATTTCAGATATTTTAGATAGCATTTTGGAAATTTATCATGGATTAGTATAGCATTTAACAACAAACGCAAGCTGTTTTTTTTTGGCCAAAAACAGTGGTCAATTGTTTTGACACAAAGGGCTTATCGTTGCGACAACATTATCGCCCGCTGTGGCAATGTAAAATGGCTACCATCTTCCCAGACTAGATAAGCCCCAAATGTTCTGGTTTGTGTAGCTTTAACAAACCTGACACACTGCAATAATTGAAGGAACGGAATAAGGGAGTTTACTCGTAGTTCAGTGAGTCTGCAATCTGTCATGAATCGTGTTTTTGAAAGAGCATAAATATGCAAAGCTGAAAACGGGCAACATTTAAAAGGCAGTTTTTTTAATGAATAAAGAAAGTTGTAATTGTGCCTTTTTAATAGAACTTCTCACTGTCTTAGTCAGATTACGCTAAAATTACAGAAAAATATTAAGAATAAAGAATGCATTTACGTTCTACAGACTTGAGTAAATTTTTGGACACCCATATATATATATATATATATATATATATATATATATATATATATTTTTTATCAGTGGTGAAAAAACCGGACTAGAGTGCTCAATGTGTAGCCAGAGCAGTATATAGGAAATTTATTACTGTGAGTCCAGAATGAGTTTACATATTTACATATTATAACTTAGTCCATCTATGAATTCTGACGATGTTAGTTGGATAATTTCTCTTCTTTTTGGGGATCTTCCTCTAGCTGAAACAGTATGTAAACTCATTCTGGACTCACAGTAATAAATTTCCTATATATATATATATATATATATATATATATATATATATATATATATATATATATATATATATATACTGGCTGTATATACTCGGTGTTGAACGGGTGAAACACATTGCTGGCCGGAAGTGGTAGTCACTGAATAATCTAAATTGTTACGACAATTTTCCACATGGTATATTTAGGGAAGAATTCATCACATCGATCTCGGTCTATAAAAATCAAACATAATATACCTCTCGTAACTTGAACAAATAAGCTTACCTCCGGTTATAAACATAAATTTTATAAGTTATTAATAATTGAAAGTAAATAAAATTAAATGTAAATTATTTAATTCGCCTTTAAATATTTTTTCTAAATAGAAAAATTAAACGATTTCACCACACGAAACAGAAACAACGTACTAATTGACGAAATCGATTTTCCTTCTTATAATATAAATATTGATGTTAATCATTGAATGTAGATTTATTTTGCATTAAGCAAATGAAATTGTTGAAAAAAAATCTATTGTCAGCACGAAAATAATTTTTGTAACCGTGTAACTTTTTACAAATTAATAAAATTGTATGTGACAACGAAAATAAAGGAATGAGACTGGATACTAAAATGCATACAGGCACAAATCTATTAAGATATTCTAAATATTATTCGAAGTTTACAAATTGAAAAATCCTCTGAAACTACGCATGGGTAATATTAATAATACAATGGTAACAAGATAAAAATCACAAGATAACAAGAATTTGACATCTGTAAAAAATCTACATTATTTATTGGAGTTATCCATTTACACTGGGATTCGGCGTCTCCAGGTATTCCAGAGCTCCATAATGATCCCAAAATGGTCAAAAATGAAAATGTGTGTCACATAGCATTTGATTCCTCTATTAGATTTTCCGGAAACTTGACCAAAAGGAAGTTGTTCTTAATATAAAATCAGTATGGGTGACCCTGAGAAAATTTTGGTTCGTATTCCTCTGGGATTTAAGGGCTAAAAACATGCCTTTTTGGGCCTCTTTATTTCATATTACTCAAAAACTGTATATATATATATATATATATATATATATATATATATATATATATATATATATAAAGTTTTTGAGTAATATATATATATATGTCTGTGTGTGTTAATTTTTCATGGTGCTGAATTTAAATATACATGTATGAAGGCCTGAAACTGCACTGTTTGTTCATTTTCACTTTGAGTCGATGTTTCCAGTAGCTCAGAAGGGGGCACAAATGCCCAAAATTTGCCTAAAATTACACTTTTCTTTCATAATTTATGGCCCATCAATTAGATTTTTCTGAAACTTGGCGAAAAAAGTGAAGGCAACTTTAGCACTTTACACATCCCAGATTCAACATTTCTTCACTACATTTTGTGGCGTCCTCTCACATGCAGTTCCAAAGCGTGACCACACATACGCGGATTGTTTATTCAGTAAATACTGAGTGACGTTTTTAATTCTCGTTTCATGTCATCGAAGCGGTAAGTCCTGCCACGTTTTCAGAGTTTGAATATTGGGACAGATCAATGTTCAAATGTCCAATAACTGTGTGGAGCGTTGGTCATACGCATAGGTTTTTATAATAGAGAATTTAATATTTGAAAAACAGTTGATATGCAGAATTTTATATTTAACGGCTGTAAAGACAAGTGCAAACATGATTTTAGAAAACATATCTCTTCATAAAAATGTAACAATGTTTTTCCTAAATTTTCGAATAGTAAAATCCTCTTAAAAAATGCAGGATATATATATATATATATATATATATATATATATATATATATATATATATATATATATATATATATATATCTGATAGTTAGAATACCAGTCTTTCAATATATGACGTAGTTTCTGTTAGAGAGGTCTATGTTTTGGAAATGGTGTTAATGAATTTCGTTTATAAATTAATGCATTATATTGATATCCGAAAAATCTGCGACGTTTATGAAGATGTTTATCTAGTAGGGCTACGCGGCATTGCTTCAGACCATAAAAAGAAAATACAAATTAACTTCCTACTGCTTCTGTTTTTACATTTTTTCTCTTATTCTTTATGTGCCGCTGTCCTGCCCTTTTTGGCCAGCCATCAATCTTACCTCTCTCGAAACTATTTCTCTTTTCTTTTGCTGAAAAATATAATACTCTTGTTCTACCAAGTCATTTTTACACACACACACACACACATATATATATATATATATATATATATATATAGGGAGGGAACTTGAATGCCTACTAGACACTATCCTCGAGTGTCTAAGGTCTCTCTGTACAGTACAATCGGGTATGAGGATACTTTTTCCATAGAAGCAAACCCTGACCAAATATTCAAAATCATATAGTATATCTCCTCACTACGGCTACCCCACAGCTTTTCCGAGGAATGGTGCACCTTCTCCAAGTGATATTACATCAAATAATAACACTAAGCTTAATACTTCACCAGACTAGATAAATTCTTGTCCTGGAATCCAGTAAGACAATGAGACAAACATGAAAGATATACAACAACGTATAAAAATGGTTACTTGGGGAGAGGAAACTTATGTTCTCATTTTCTATACTAACTCAGTGTTTGAGAGATAAAGAGCATTCGAATATCTATGTGTCTCATATAGACGCCAAGTGTTAGTCCCAGGTCGTGGGCCCCTTGATTTCTGAGAACTTCGACTGAAGTAAAATAAAACAAAAACTATATATATATATATATATGTGTGTGTGTGTGTTTAGATATTAAAGCTTAGCAAGAAAATATACATTTTATGGGCGTTCGATTCGTAGTTTTTACATTTCGGTTTACAAACAAACACACGGACAACTGCATATATAATAGATAACTTATGCAAAAAGTCACTTTCGTACGTCGATTATTCTTGCTTTTTCCTGAAACAGAAGAATTAACTTTTCAGAGACCCTGGGTAATTTCGGTTCACTGTAACATTATTGATTCTATGGTTTGCTTGGAGACATGGCTTTAATAATTTTGCTGCGCCCATGTGTAATATTACTTCAGATGACATCTTTCTTTAAATCCAAAATACTTCAAAGAATATAATTCATATTTTATTAGGTTATCAGATTTCAGCACAAAAATTAGTTGTAACAAAAATAAATCGATAAATTCAGACTCAGCGGATATCCGTATCCATGCAAGGACACATTATGTAAAAATATCTCTTTCGAAATTGTATTAAAAATAAAATATTTTAATCTAATATGTTTTCGGAAATTTCAATTGAATTAATTCAAATAATTGAAGTTCCTAGAAATTGGTTTCTATATAGAGACGTATGTTATTAAAAACCGATTAAACAGATGGAATAACTATGACGTCGCTACGAAGTGTAATTTATTGCTTAAGGAAAATATACGAGATTCACGCCGGTTATGATAATGTTTTAAAGATAATAATAATTGATGATTTTAACGAATGTAATGTAATGTAATACACCACAATTATTCATAAAATCCGTATTGAAATCGAAGGAATCTGCATTTTCATCTACTTCCGGTTAAACTTAATAAATGGATCAATCAAAAATATATCGCCTGATTTAGATTTAGCGTTTTTAATGTCTATTCACAATGCATAGAATCAGTTAAGATGGGCTAATATTTAGGACCAGATTTGCAGTAATACTGTTTAGGGAGTTAGCCAGCGAGATATGTTTACATTAGACTTGAATTTCTACATGTCAGTACAGTCAGCTAAGCAGGATCCCGAAATACCAATCATAAGCTACACAGTCGACGAGAAAAAGCTATTTAATTAAAAAGCTTACTTCACCTAGATATCTCCAGTGTAAGCGTGGGAATGCGTTGCTTTTGTGTTTGTCGAGTGTACTAGTGGTTTGAATTCGTCAGAGCACCAGGCAATGAAATAGTTGAACAACAAGCACAGTGGTGCCATGTTTCGGCGATGGGATAGAGGTTGGTTCCAATTCATGTTGTTTGTCTATGTTAACCCAAGGAGTTTTAGGGGAGTAATTTCAGGCCGTGAATCATTAGTAATATCAATCAGTAGTTGAGAAGGCTTCTTGTAATTATAAAAAAAAAACAAACAAGCTTAGTCTTGGCACCATTAAACGTTACAAATCATTTACGGCCCCACCCATTCCACTGCAGACTTGAGGTTTCTTCTCTGGTTTTCTCATACATGTGTTCGGTAGTTTTAATATTGTGACTATTATAGAGCGCGGTTACCTCAGCAAATAGCTCCATCTCAGATAACGTTCCTGTTCTTTATACACGCATAAATATTTAACTGTTATTTTCCATGTGTTGCTGTAAATGTTAAATCTACACATATGTTTATATGTATTAAGTAATACTAGCTTGTGTTTGAGGGGGTGATCTACGAATTTCAGTTTTAATCGCAGTTTAAAAACAATATATATTATTATTCCTAAAGTATAAAATGTTGTTTTAACAAAATAAAATAAAAATAACAAAGGGCCGTTTTTGATTGGTGGATCTGTCTTCCGATTGCCTGCTTTCTAGCCGACTACCATTTGATTGTCTTAAAGTCAAAGGTAAGCAAGTTCGTGATGATCAACCCATCTATGTAATCCAATTTACAAAATAACCGCTACTTATGTTTAGTATGATATAATTTTATTTACTAATGTATACACGTAAACAGTTATTCTCGAGTGGCCTCCGAGCCTTGATAAGTGGGGATTCTTGTGTCGTAAAAAAAAATCGACAATTTTTTGCTTATAAAAAAAAAATGATGTCTTGGATTTTTATAAAATTTTCTGAATGTTGTACCTGCTTTTTGTATAATTCTGTTTTTCTATACTTTGCAATAAATCTGTAGTCTGCCCCAGGGACGCTTTTAAGGCTAATAAAAACACTCCAATTATTGGACTATCTTACAATATTAGTCTAAACATTTCTGTGTATGTCTATTTAGCAGTTTTGCATGAGGCTGAATTCAAATCAAATGATAAATGCTAAAACTTCAACGTATCTTCATTTTCACCAGGATTTGATGTCCCCTTGGTATTTGTGGGCTAATGATTCGTTCATTGGGCACTCATGGGGAACCATGCCCGCTTTACTTGTTTACAATGAGTCCGAGTTCGTTAGAAGCTTGAGTTACAAACAGAAGTCTATGTAAGTTAACCAGAACTTGCTTACAATGTTATTGAAAACCGAGCAATAATGGGAAAGCACTGTGGCATATTTTCAAGAAAATATGTTGATATAATATAAAATACAGAACTTTGCAATTAACCCTACTCTAAGCAACCAAAGCCGTCAAACTGACCCTCATATTTCCTCTTGTATTAAAAGTATGCTATGCAACATACAACTAAAAGTGCGCGATGTTTCCAAGCTAATAAAACACCTTGATTCCAGTAAAGCAACTGGCCGTGACGGCATTCCAATTAGTGTTGAGAAAGATTCAACCGGAACCGGCTACCAAGCTTATAAAGCTGTTTAAACGTTGCTTTAAAGAGAATTGCATCCCAACAATCTGGAAAACCTCATTAGTATACGCTGTATTTAAGAATTCAGGTGATCGGTCATCTTCCTCTCATACCAGAAGAATAAGTCACCTCTTCGTCATGGGTAAGTTACTGGAATCTGTTAAATCGAGAAGTAGTCTGCCACCTCTTTAAAACATTATTCTTAGTGACATAAATATGGTTTCCGTTCTGCTATATCTACAGCAGATGTGTTATAGCTTAGCGAATGTCTCGGCGGTGGATTCTTTTCTATTGTAACTGCTCTTGACATATCAAAGGGCTTTAGTGGGGTATGCTATATACAATTTCTCCATAAGAATGCATACTACAGTATAGCTGGAAAAAGAAAGTTTTAGATGTATCAGAACCGAAATATATTTAGGGCAAGGTATAAAGTTATGTCTCAATATAAACATACATTATGAATCGTATTCTTTCGCAATCTATCTCTGATGGGTAACCTCGTAGAAAAACCGATTGTTGCATTTATGGGATCCCTTTGTAACCTAAATTTTCCCGAATATTGGCAAATATTTAGTATCAACACACATTGGCATATAAACACACCCACATATATAATGGATGATATATACGTATGTATGTGTAAAGATGGTCGTCTTTTTTCTTGTTTATTATAAACACAAATAGCATAGGATGTTAACGTAGCCGAAAAATTCCTTTGAAAACTGAAGTTAAAAAAAAACCGGTAAGAAACTAATACATGTTCACACGAGTTTTTGTTGTTGTTGTTGTTGTTACAGGTTACTTCAGCTGAGATTGAAACCGAAGCCTAAATAAAGCGAGTCAAATGCGATAACCATTAGGCTAGCTCGACACGCTCTTTCAAAAGTATTTTAAACCCTATTTATTATTAACCCGAGAAGCCTGCTTGTGAACGAATAAAGCAGGTGCATTCATGAAAGTGTTGAAAGAAACACATGTCCCTAAAGTCAAGATTTTTATATTTTGACCTGCTGAAGAATTAAAGATTATATAGTCATTAAGATTTCCACTTTAGGTAAAAGGCGCAATATCTAGAATCATATACATAGACAATATTAAAACAGTATTTTTAGATACATCGGAGTAAGCTATATAAAAGATTTTAATCTGTAGATCAATTTCTGTAAATATATAAGTTGAGAAGTGTCCTGACCAACATTCTGACATTTATCGAATTATATATACGCAAGCCTCCCGGCAGCACCCGATTGTAAAGTAAGCTTAAATATTATACGAGGGGCGTGCAATAAGTAATGCCCCTGACCCACTTCCAGTAGTAATAGAGCAACGAAACTTCGCACAGTTATTAGTCTTTCTCTACATAGAAACCACTCAGTTATGCATTTCTCCCATCGTTTTATGCAGCTCTGCAGACCGTTTTTGTAGAACCTCCAAGGTTGGTCCTCCAACCACGACGTGACTTCAGAAATCAAGGCTGCATCATCTGGGAAACGCTTTCCTTTCAAAAACAACTTCATCGCTGGGAAGAGATGAAAGTCAGAGGGTGCAAAGTCAGGCGCGTAGGGAGGATGGGGACGGTTTCATAACCACACGCCCATGCTTCTCATCTGGCGACATGCGAGTTGATGACCTGACTGTTGTCCTGCAGGAGGAGGGTATATTTGCTGATCCTGCCCTGCCTCTTGATTTTGATATCTTCCATTAATTTCCCCAAAAGTGAAGCATAATAGACTTCTGTACCTTGTGGTACCCTTTGCCAGGAAATCTGGCATCACTATTCCGTCCTGGTCCCAGAAGACTGCGAGAATGACCTTTTTTTAAAAAGGCTGCACCCTTGCCTCCTTTGGAGGTGGTGCCCCAGGTTTCATCCTGTATAATCAGCATTTTGAAACACTTGACATTTCTTCTTTGCCCATCTCCAAATTCATCCTCGAGCAATTCTGGAATGGTGTGAGCAACTTGGGAATCCATCTGGCAAACACATTATGCATATGCAAATGGTCATGAATGATAGTTTCCACATACCCTGTCCTAATCTTGACATCTTGGGCTATTTGGCAAACAGTAATGCACCGATCTTCTAAAATGGCAGCCTCAAATTGACGGACAAATGTCTCATCAATGGCAGAAGGGCAGCGACCAGGTCTTAGAGCTGTTTCCACAGACTTCCGTCCATGTTTGAATTTACGATGCCAGCATTTTACAAGGTCATATGATGGAGCATTATCACCATAAGTTTCTTTCATTTCATCAAAAGCCTCCTGTGATGTGCGCCCTTTCAAATACAAACACCGAATCACTACTCGACATTCAACAGGCTCCATTTCACACCTGACTCAGTTCATACACCTGTAAAACAGAAACCACAATTAGGTTAGAGCTGTAATTTGCCACATAACCCGTAGAGATATAATTTATTACACATGCTACATTTCAGCTAGATCAGACAACGGAGAGTGGGTCAGGGACATTACTTATTGCACGTCCATCGTATTTTAATTCATACAGATGCGGTATTTATTATTATATTGGATACAATATATAGTGATGATTAAAAAAAAAAAAGTTTCCTGTGCCACCACCGAGAATCGAAATCAAAATCAGGTTACGATTTACTTTGCCCGTTTTGCTTACTTTGTCTGTGCTAAGGAGACATGTTTGTTGCAAGACTAAAGATTCAAATATGAACCAAAAGCGATTACGCTACACATGAATATTCACAATGTCGCTGTTCGATCGTCTCTATCGCAAATTCCAAGTCTTTCATTTCAGTTTTGCATCGATTTTCTCCGGCTAAAACACCAATGAAAACGTCGCATGTGTTCGAATATCCTATATATTAAGTGTCATGTAAGTAGACCAAAAACTCGCAGAAGGGGTTGTTAGACAAAATTCTCTAACCTAATATATATATACGCATGTATAAATAAATAAATATATATATATATTTATATAGGAAGAAATTTGTTTGCTATAAGCTTTTTACGCAAATATTTCGTCAAGTATATATCTCATAGAACATCATCATGCATATAATTACACGTAATAGAAGACTAAAGATAATCATTTCATAATAAACCGGGAAAAAATTATAAGAGATAAATTAATTGAAAATGAATGCCAATTAGCTAGATGTTTTGCAGATGAATGCAATTCCACGATCCATACATAACAAAGTTGTATTTAAATAAATAGAAAGTGTTTTTAATATACACATGAGTACACAAAAACAACCTAAATTATAAATGTATATATATATATATATATATATATATATATATATATATATATATATATATATATATATATATATAAAATGTGTGTGTGTTTTATTTTTTATTAGTATTTTATCTGTTTAAAACGGTAATAAACAAAAACAAAACATAATTGCTCTGCAATAATAATGAGCAGTTTCTTCAGATTTTCACTAATTACAATTTTCGCTCTCTCTCTCTCTCTATATATATATATATATATAGAGAGAGAGAGAGAGAGAGAAATCGGAAAAACTTTAGTCTATTTTCCGATGTCAAAACCGATCCATTATCTTTTTTTTTATTTGATTGAAACATGCTCTACTGCTAGTAGTAATTATAAATTAATACATATTTATTGATTTAAACTAAAACCACTTGATCACTCACAAGTGTGTCTTTACGTTTTAGAAAATATGCACATTTAAGAAGTGCGTGTGTTTTTGTGACCAGAACAACATTTAACTTCTTTTAGTTAAGTATCCAGAGATTTATAAAGAATCGGAAATTATATTGGAATCAGGAATTTAGTATGGAATCATCAATTACATCGAAAACGTCCCATCACTATATATATATGTATATATATATATATATATATATATATATATATATATATATATATATATATGAGATCTATATTGTGTGCATGTCTGTATATTTTCGTGTTTCTATAGTTGTATATATCTGTACGCGTAAGAAATTTATATACGTATTTGTAAAGTGTATTTATGTGTTGATCTCTATTGAGCAACACACCTTGTAATTGCGTATGCTGATGCGTTCTTTTATATTTAAGGTGAAAGGGTGCCATGATTAAGAGATAAGGATGTTTCAAACAACGATTATTAACTGAATGAAATAGTTTAATTAATCTAAAATTTAGTGCAACCTATATCCACACATGCACGGTTATATATATATATATATATATATATATATATATATATATATATATATATATATATATATATATATATATACACTCCTATAAATTCGTTTTTTTCTTTTGTGTGTATTGATATTTATATCAAAAACCCTTTTCTCTATTTATTTAAAAAGAAAATGCAATTTTCTTATATATGGGTTGTTGAAATGCATTCACTAGCAAAGAATCTAGCTAATGTGCATATTCTTTATAACATTTATTTTTAATTCCCTTTCAGTTTTTTTTTTTTTTTTAGATTTTCTCATAGGGTGATCATCTAGAGTAAACTATTACGTGTAATATTCATGCAGATATTCTACATGATTTATACTTTAATAATATTTGCGTAAAATCTTTACAGTAAACAAAAAAAAATGTTTCCATATATATTTATTTATACGTATATATTTTTGTTTCATCTCTTATATATATATATATATATATATATATATATAAATGTGAACGTGTCTGTGTGTGTACATTCCCTACGCAATAACTCTGTCAATTTTAAGTCTACAGACTCAACATTTGAGGTGGAAAAATCTTTGTGATACGGTTTCGGCGGGAAATTTCTCTGTTAATGGGTCAAAGGGTTTTTACTAGATAAGGATCGTTTTTGAGCGTGACACTTCAGATGACAAATGCCGCAAAATTGGCTAAAAACATTTAGTTCACTCTCAACTGGACACTTTTCTACAGTGAGGGTTTGCTTTTTTCGGCGATATTTTCGAAAATCATCCCCTCTTTTCGATTTTGTAACCTTAATTTAAACCTACGTCTTTTTCCGGCTTGGCAGTAGTCGTAACAGCAAACACGTCACATTTTTCACGTTCTTTTCCTCCTTCGCGGTATGGTTCGAGCCTGATTTCCTACTACCATCTTTTTCTGCTCAACACACACCGCCAAACACCTGGGCAAGCCGGACACCTATGATAGTGTATGTGTGTGTATATATATATATATATATATATATATATATATATATATATATATATATATAGATATATAGATATATATAATATATTATTATATAGCAATCCTTATATATGAAGCTCAATGCGATTACAGAGCAGTGTATATATATACATATATATATATATATATGTATATATGTGTATGTATGTATATATATGTATATATGTGTATGTATGTATATATATATGTGTATGTATGTATATGTATATGTATATATATGTACGTATATATATATGTATGCATGTACACATATATATATACATATATATGTATACATATAAACATATATATATATATATACATACATATATATACATATATACATACACATATATATATACATATACATATATATACATACACATATATATATACACATACACACATATATATATACATATATATATATATATATATATATATATATATATATATATATATATCACGTGTTTGTCTCCTACAAGATTCCTGATCTTAATAGCTGTTCGCTGGTTAAAATTTTTGGTTGTCGATTTTCAAGCCTCGTCATTGTACATGTATATATCTTTCTAGAAATTGTGCCTTTTACCTAAAGTGGAACTTTTACTGAAAAATCCTTCAAAAATGGACTCTTCTTGAGGTAACGATATGTCTGTAAGTTCTCTTAAACTGCCATTTATTATCAACAAGGTTTGTTGTATTTTATATTCCCTTTCTTCCTCATAGATGTACAGGCAGACATAAACGATGAGCTTTATTACATCGTTTTATAGAAGTACGAACACACACACACACAGACGCACATCCTTCAAACGATCATGAGGCGCAGTAATGGGCCCCTTTAGTGACGCAAACCTATGAAAATTAATTAGGGTCTCCCATTTTAATTTATCCCCATGGAACACTTACTTGGTGAAATTGATAAATGTGACCTATACATCCTCTTTCTAATAGTCGGTTATCATGTCACGTTAGGCACTCCTACATCAAACAGTGTGAGCGCGCATTGTGTTACCAATTATCTGTGACACCGCTGGGCCCCCACGCCCGATTCGGGGGGTATAACCTGTCAAAAGGTCCTCTCTCCAATGGTTGAATATCCTGCAATATTTGTTTACTCTATGAGTGTATAACTAAAGTTGTGAATGTGCATAGGTTTCCTAGTTACAAGTGATCCCCTTGGAGTCCCACGATCGTTGTCGTGAGTAAGCTATGCAACTCGTCAAAAATGTATTTTCTTCATGGTAGGTTATCCTGGTATGTTTGGTGAGTTCATTTGAAACTGTGAGTGTGCACAAGGGTCTCCCATATAAGGTACCTTACTCTTTGGAGCAACACTATATCATACACATTTCAGTTCCTTTATACCTCTGCTGTCAATTTATGTGTTTATTTTTGTCTAATAGTAAATAATATAAAGGCCTATTTGTGTACAGTGAGACAGGCATGCAGACGTTGAGCTTTTATATATAGATGCTGAATAGTAAAATAGAATATAAAATAGATGTTACGTGCTTTATAACACAATATATATTTTAATTAATATTAAAAATATTTATTTAAATGAGTTTTCTTTGAATATAAACAAACACACATACTTGAATGCCTATTAGATTCTATCTTCGAGTTTCTTATAGCTCTCTGTGCAGCCGTTTGTAAAAACATCCTGGCATGACGATAATTTTCCAAAAGAGTAAACTCTCTAGGTTTTTGGCACCTTAATTTCCGAGAACTTCAACTGAATAAAAACGTTTAAAAACACATAGTTTCAGAAAATTTACACTTTGTAAACATATATTAGTGTGCTCGTACTGAGTGGCGCATTCTCGCAACGTTTATACAGAATATAAAATCGACTTTGTAGTCTCCCGCCATGTTCATATACCTCTCATGTGAGATAGCATGTATAAATTTTGACTTCTCGAATTTGCCTAACCAGATTTAACGTTTATTTTGTGGTATAATTAATAAATAAAATAACGCACACACACACACACACACATATATATATATATATATATATATATATATATATATATATATATATATATATATATATACACACACACACACGAGTATTTTTGCTCGCCGTTTTCCGGCTGTTTGGAGGTGTATGATGAACAAAAAACAAAATACCGTCAATTATTTTTTGATTTTACTCCTAATATGACCCCCCTAAACATTTATTGTTTTGGGCTCAATTCAAGTTATTAAGTTAGAGCCATGTCTAAGGAACCTATATCTTAAATTTCAAGTGTTTAGAGCCAGCATTGTCGGAGGAATTTGGTAGCATTCTCAAAAGTCAAATCGTTGAACTTTGACCCCTTAATCGCAAAATTTCTGGCCGAAATTCGGTTACATCGATTTTCCCAAATCGCAGTACTCTGCATATCAAATTTTGAGATTGTACACTAAAAATTGACGGTTATTGCGTATGGAAATGTACACACACACATACACTTTCACTTTTATAGATATAGATGTTTGTGTGGGTATGTGTTTGTGTGTATGTATAATGCGAGAGCGGGTGTATTTCTCCAAAGTATAACAGTTTATGTAGCAAATCTTTACGTAGCAAACGTTAGAGCACAAGGCCAGGCAGAGCACTTATGAAATAAAATGGAGGTGGAAGGACCTGGATACTCAACGTTTCGCCCGATTTATGCGGGCTTCTTCAAGAGGGATGGTCATTGACGAGAGAGTCGGAGGATTGGGGCTATATATAATGATGGGGGAGAGCAACGTGTTTCCTTATGTAAATTAGATATCATATATACATATATATACATTTTATGAGAGAAAAAATAAATTAGAGTTAATTAGTGTAGTGGATTACGTCTAAAAGTTAAAATATCGTAGAGATGTTTTTCTCTCATAAAATGTATATATATATATATATGTATATACGATATCTAATTTACATAAGGAAACACGTTGCTCTCCCCCATCATTATATATAGCCCCAATCCTCCGACTCTCTCCTCAATGACCAGCCCTCTTGAAGAAGCCCGCCTAAATCGGGCGAAACGTTGAGTATCCAGGTCCTTCCACCTCCATTTTATTTCATATCGTCGGATTTAATCCAGCTCAACAATCATATATATATATATATATATATATATATATATATATATATATATATATATATATATATATATTGTGTCCCACTAAAATTTATACGTTAAAAATTATCTCAACATGCTACATGGGCTGCTATACCACGTTCTCAAAAGATATTTAGGAAAAGAGAATGGCACCCCTTGCACGGTGGAGCACGTCCTCGCTATCATCATGACGTAAGACTATATCTTAATAGAGCTGTTCATTGACCACAATGGCTAATAATTTGAGCACTTTTGATAATTATCTGGTTTTTCTTTTTGTTTATAGTATTTTGGTGTATAAAACTGTTCTTTCTTATAATAAATGTTGTTTTTATGATCATTTTAAGAGTGTTTACATTTTATTGGGACACCCTTTGTGTGCATGTGTGTGTGTGTTTTGCTGCCTGAATAGAACAAATGATATCGTAAATAGCATTGTTATGATGCCTTATTTTATGCATTCTGGACCTAACGGGAATATGAGTTACCAAGCCCGCTCTGAACTTTAAGAGATGTTGCATTATTCATCGTTGACGTGATTTGAAATAATGATGTCGACTAGGTTGACTCAATCAGGAACACATTAGGTCAATTGTTTGAACGGTAGAAGTTCCATCTTTGTTGCTGTTTTGTATTTTAGATTTTCGTTTAAAACGGGTTTACTTTTAGAAACATACCCACATAGGTGCGTGCATAATGTATGTATAAATTAATTTCCTAAATGTAAATCCGAGGAAAACCGCGTAATTATTAGAGAGTGCTCAATGGGGGACAGAACTGATGTATAGTCTGTTTATTCTACACAACATTATTGGTATGGAATCCATAGTAAACGAATTATTTCACTCAGATTGTTTTATATAATAGTAGTATTTGACGGGTGTAATATTAACAGGCAGTAAATTGTGTATAAAATATTTGAAATATAAAGGTAATATTATAATGGACTTAAGCAACTTTTATAGCTCTGTCGCACATGGTATATTACAGCAATTAATGCATTTATTATTTTATTGTTTAAAGACTTACAATTCGTGACTAGCAAAATGTAAGTCTATATATTCTTCATATAGCCTGTCCTGTGAGCAATGTCAAATAAAAATAAATAAATCCTTACCAAAAAAAGACAAAAAAAAAACTCGTCACGAATGTCTCACAGATGCAGAATGGCAGACATGTAAAAAAAAAAAATTGACCATCCAAAAAAAAGTACCGCAAGATATAACTTGTTTTACCAAAATGGTAAGATGTGAACCAGGACTATGGCATGCATTAATATTAATTTCTTTGGTATATTAATCATCTGCTTGAATTGATAAGCTATATGAAAAAAATATTATGAGTAATAAAAAGATTTCTGATACAGTCCGAGGTGTTAGTCTGTTAAAAAAAAGAAACCGTTTACAGTATGAAATGATATATGTGTGTGTGCGTACGTGTTTATGTGTATATGTGTGTGTATGTGTATGCGTATATATATATATATATATATAGCGTTCGTGTATATGTGTATATATATATATGTGTGTTTGTGTGTGTGCATATATATGTATGCGTATGAATGTATTTATATATATATAACGTGCGTGTATATGTGTATATATTATATATGCGGGTGTGTGTATGTATGTATATATATATGTGTATGTATATATATATATGTGTATATATATATGTGTGTATATATATATGTATGTGTGTATATATATATGTATGTGTGTATATATATGTGTGTGTATATATGTGTGGGTGTATATATATATATGTATGTGTGTATATATATGTATGTGTGTGTATATATACATGTATGTGTGTGTATATATACATGTATGTGTGTATATATATGTATGTGTGTGTATATATATATGTATGCGTGTGTGTACGTATATATATGTTTATGTATGTATATATACATATTAATATTATGTTGGGAGGATTAATTGGAATTAGAAAAATCTTCCATTTTGGGGTATTAGAATCGGAAAATATCTTGCCTAATTTGCGATTCCAATATCTTATAATATTTGTTTAACTTAATATTTCATTGCTAGTACTGATAAATCTTTTTTAAGCCATTATGAAAACTTAACTTTATAGATCATAATAATATCCGAAGATGCATTTTTTAATTGCGCAAAATATACAAACGAAATTTGAAACTTTGCTTAAATTCGCTAGGTAATCTCTAGTAAAGTGCAGTTTATTTATAAGGTTACAAAATAATTGCTTAACATTAAAGATACATTTTTTCTGGATAATATCAAACATTATTACTAATTAAATAAAAATAGAATAGAAAAGGTGCTGTCTTTTAATTTTAATTATTTATTTTATAAGTTTATGCTTTTGCCTTGGTGAGTTTTGTCCGGTGGGGTTTTTATCTACTCCTTCCCTCAGCATTGGCAATTATGATAAGGACTGGACAGAACACTGTGAAAAAAAACAACTTAACTTTGAATTAAAGTTGAAATGAATTTGTTAATTTACATACTTCCGTGTGAAAAATAATTAGTAAAAATTTTCTTTAATTCTGCATGTATTCTTTACTTATAACTATACGTATTTATTCCTACGGCACCAGATGACGTCTGAAGTCCAATAAAATGTTCACGTATTTTTTCGTATCTATTTTCTAAATATCTAAATGGCACTGCTTAGAGAGTTCAGTAAAAATATTTCAAGCGAATGGTCATATTTGGATTTTCTTAGAACAGAGTCGTGTGTTAAAAATATACATGAATATCTCACAATAAATTTATCAAAGTCTTGGATCAAATACAGAAAAAGAAACATTTACAAGTGTTTCAAACTAAACAAGAAATTATATCTATATTTAAAAGTATCGTCCCGCAAAAATAATCTACTCTTTTGGCGATATTTGTGAACCCACTAAAAACAACATTATTTTAGAATTGAGCATTGAGGGTTAGTAGCCCAATTATTAAATAAATATTGATTGAATATTGATCGTTGTTACAGAGTCTCTTTCAGAATCTGCTAGTCGTCCCCCAAAACTATATTTAAAACAAATTTGAAATTTCTTTAAATCTAAATAAGATCGATGTTTATAAGTTGTGGACACGCTTCGTACTACTGTTCTCAGGTCCTATTTACTTGCCTACTCTAGAGGTTAAAGTTAGGCACAAGGTTTTTTTTAATACTCCAATATAGGGCAACGCTAGGTGGGAACAAAAATAAAAAATAGCTTCAATCTACAATTCCTCCTATATTGAACGAGGAGAGAAAAGCAGATAGTGTAGCATCAGAACAGATAAATTTTTAACGTTTCTGATCGGTGTAACCTCCGATCGAAATTCTGTGCAGACTTTCGAGTTCAAAAGAAAAATTCCTGATGTAGAGAACCCAAACAGCACAATTAGTATATTTATATTTTTTATATTTGGGTGAGGAATGGAGGGGTGTACTCTTAAAACAATATCTCCGGCAGGAATGGTTCTAACATTTATTGTCAATCGCTATTTATTCAATAATTACCCTTTTTCTCCTAGCTAGCCAAAATTACCTTTTTTTTCGTCATCCAATTTTTCCGTTATTTTTTTTCCGTTGTCCAACTTTTCTGAATCCATAAATTTAACGCAGAATTATCACCCATAGCCGGGACATTCTAATGTTTTAAAGCAATTAACTTTTTTTTTTTCACCACTGACCGACATGTCCAATCGGCAAAATTATAAAACCACAAGCAATCGCTATATTTTCCGTATCAACCGGACTTAGGATAAGTAAAATGAAGAGGTCGTGTTTTTTTTTTGTTTTTTTTTTAATTTTGTACGGTGACATAGTTTATGGTACAGTTCGTCACGGAACATGGACATTGCCAAAATTAAAAACAAACAAAATTCGTTGCATGTACTTAAAACACTGTCTGGTAAAAAATGGGTGATGATTTTACGTTTAATATATATGCGGATCTGTTTTCAGATGGTCCACATGCAATGGCCTAAAACATGGAGACTCGAATTTTTCTTTTCGCAACAGAAGTTATAATCGCGATTAATGAAAACTGAAGAAAAATCATCGATAATTTCATGTGAATACAGTATTAACACGTACGGTATTACACGTAACTGTAAAAAATTAAGTAAAAAAAAAACATGTATACTAAGCGTCTTTTGTTGAAACATTTTAGTATGTTAGGGCAAATAGAATTTTTTTTTTCTAATCGAGATAAATTATGTGTGTTTTTTTTTTTTAGTCATTTTATTTTTTTAAGCGATTACGCTTATGATTACCCTTTACGACGTTGCCAATCGAACGTACGTTAATGGAAAACAATTTAAATAACATCTACAATAAATTAGAATGGATTCAGAAATTTTTATTTTACGTTAAAAATATATTCGAAACTGATTTTCTACTCAAAATACTGAAATACTTGCGTTTCCTTCCGTTAAGATTTTGAAGGGTTTTACACGTAATCATCTATAAAAGTAATATTCGATTTTGGCATATGGCGATTTAGCCGAGTGTATTAATGAAAAAAAATATTATTGGCTCACAAGGAACTTTCGCACAGACCATCAAATATCTCTCCTTGAAAACTGTATTGTTTCACGGAAGCTGAGTGACAAGTCTCCCCAGATATTATTATTATTATTATTATTATTATTATTATTATTATTATTATTATTATTATTATTATTATTATTATTATTATTATATTAATTAATAATAATAATAATAAAATAATAATTTCTCATCGTGTTTTTTTACAAAAAATCAAATCAATTTAGTAAATCACCAAGTTTTTTTTTTTAATTAACTATTATGTAGCAATTCGTTCGTTATAATGGAGGGGTGCGTTGTTAAAGATGTTATTCTTATACACATTTTGCTTTCTAATCGTAGACTATTTTTAACTGTTTATGAAAACTTAAGAAGCATGCTGCACACTAACGACTGACTGATGCAATCTGGCTTTGTTTTAAAATCAAAATAAATCTTTCGTTTTATAATTTTTAATAAAATACAAAGAACTCATTTTAGAAAAACATATACACAGAAATTAGCGGGGCTTATGTAATATTTTTTTAAATTTATAGAAACCAAATCTCTGATTAAATATTTATAAATGTTAAAATAATCGGAATAAGAAATTTAGAACGGAATCGGTAATTGTGTCAGAATCGGGACAAATTAAATGAACAGTCTCATTAGTGATATATATAGTATCCAAGAATAATACCAACAGGTTACAATTACAACCGCACAAATATCTCAGCATATAGTGTTTTATTTATTCTGTAATTGTAGTAAGCAATGGTATTAATTTCTTAAATGTCTCGTTAGAAATAAAACATATTTACAATGATTAATGTTCTCGACACATTTATCTAGTTAAATGTAGTTCCGCGGATACCATTAATCAACAGAAAATGCACTTGATGTAATATATGCGCTTCAAAAGAGTTCTAAATAGACACATCCATTTAGAACGCGCCCCATTTATACACAATTTTTTTTAAGTGAACTAAATATATGCGGGCATACATTAGGATAACATCAGCTTAAACACATCATATTAAAAATATTGAATTCTTTGCGATCCTACCTTTAGTCTTTAAACTAAATAGAATAAAACAAAAGAATTATACATTATGACAATTAACATTTTTAGACTGTTTAATGTGTTTACACATTTTTATGAATGAATTTACCTTATTGACAACCTTATTCTCTAATGTGATGTTTTCTAAACGAAACAAACTATTTTAAATACACAATTAATAACATTCTCTATTATGCCTATGTGTGCATGTGTTTTGGTATTAATTTTTATGATTAGGTTAACTAGTGCGCCTTTCAGTACAAAATTCTATTCCGCTTTGAATCATGAAACTCTTTAATATATGTTCACGTTTTAACTAGTGTAGACGGTATAATCAATTTGCCTTTTATATATATTATTGATCATTTGAAGAAGATTGGTGTAGAAATACAACGCAATTGTTTGCCGAAACTTAGTTTTAAGTTTAAAGAAGATATTCATATATTAGTTGTGGGACGATTCCAATATTTTCTCCGCTCCCAATTAAAAAAAAAATCATAGTACATCTCCTATTCCGATTTTAAAAAAATCTATCTCACTAGGAAGTTGTATTTCCCGATTACCGTGAATAGACATATTTAATGTTCGACTCCGATTCATCGTCCAAACACTAGTATATATATATATATATATATATATATATATATATATATATATATATATATATATATATATATATATATATATATAAAATTAAAGTTATTAAGCTTGAAGTTATATATTTTACCGTCACTGGATTATTTATCTTCCACGAGACTATCCATCCATGTGTAATCACATTTTTCTTCACCATATTCCCGCTGCTTCACTTTTTTGTTATAAAGTAAGATTTTTTATATACTTGTTGTTTCATCAAATACTTTTGCATGCAAAATCCGATCCCGCATTTTGCTAATTCCTACCCTGTGGTGAGAAGGAAAGTATTTCTTTGAAACTCCGCGGATTAATGACTATCCATTTATCTAGTGTTTCCTTTTCAGATTAAATATGTTTTTAACTCATTTCCAAGTTTTTTTAACACGTTTTATTAACTGTTTGCTCATATATATATATATATATATATATATATATATATATATATATATATATATATATATATATACTCATTCCTACAAAGTGAGAGAAGCGGGGATAGAGGAGATCAGAACCTCCTGAAATTGTATAAAATATACCTTATTTAAAATGAAAACGCACAGACACGTGTGTTTTTTTTTATCCTACCCCCTTCATTTTTTTTATATATCTTCCACTTTTTAAAAATGTTATTTCGTTTTCGTTTCCAAGGTGAATAAATCTTACATATATTAGCACGTCTTATGCAGTCAAATGATTTTCGCGATTGGGGAAATAAATACAATTTCAGAGATCCAAGATTTTTAATCGCAGATTCCCCAAATATGCAACCCTTATTCTATAAAATTCCTGCAGAATTATGAGATCCTTACGAAGAGCGAGAGCAGTTCACCTTAATATATGAAATTATATACTAAAAGTTATCTCGCTAAATATACACCTTTCTATTATATATATATATATATATATATATATATATATATATATATATATATATATATATATATATATATATATATATAAATAGGATATTATAAACAACCTAAGTGTAAATAATAAATTTGCAGCATCTGTTCATTTAATGCAAATTATAATTTGTTACTTTTGTTTTGTGTACTCCATTTTTTTAAACAACATTTTTTTGAATGTATATTTTTATGAGGATATGTTTGTTGGAAATAAGAATGTACTGATTTCTCTGAAACAGTTAGCATTTATTGTAACTGAAATTTGTCCTGAATATTTTATGTAATATAGATAAAAAATTAGATTTCAAATTTAGCAAAACGCCCCTCTCTCTCTTATATATATATATATATATATATATATATATATATATATATATATATATATATATATATATATATATATATATTATTTCCACTGCCAGATAACATTGAAGCCAGCAAGAGCTGCGAAACCCAAAAGACCAGAAGTCCAAGACTAGAGTTTTGTCCTCATTTGGTCCCATTAGTTAGACACACCCGAACTCAGGATTCGAAACCCGAACCTTTTGCATGCCATGCAAGCAGTCTACAGACTGAGCAAACAAGAAAGTCTTAACTATCATAGATCACTCAAATCGCAAGGAAATCCGACAGTGGAATGCACATACCTTCATCTCGAACAAGGGATGTGAAGATCGCAATCAGCCTTAACCCAAGTAGGTGTCTCACTATTAGTAGTTTGCTTGATCTATGCTAGTAAACAAGGCTTTGTGTGCGGCACGTTTGCTCGGTTGGTAGATTGCTTGTCTCGCATGCAAGAAGCTCGCGTTTCGAATCCTGAGTTTGGATGCTAACTGATGAGTCCAAATCAGGGCGAAACTAGATTCTTTGACTTCCAGTTTATTGGTTTTCGTGGATCTTGCTTGCTGCAATGTTTTCTGTCAGTGGAAATATTTATATAGAAATAATTATTCTGTCAGTGGAAATACTTATATAGAAATAATTATATACTATCTCACACATTCTGATATATATGTATAATTTACAGAGAAAGAAAGGCAGATAACTCAGTAGATCACAGGTTTTATACTAGAGTATTCCTTCTCCTAAATATGTCTTAACGAAGATGATGGTGCCTCTCTCCTATTAAACACACCTCCAGAAACTAAGCTGGACATTTTTTTAGTATCAACATGGTACATATAGCACGTAGACTTGGTAACCTTTTTGGTACTGGACATGTTTATCCTTGCCTAACTTCAATGATCCTGCAAGAGCTGGTGTGTCTAATGCAATGGCAACTCTTATTAGTCGTTCTAAAATTGTGATTAGTTCTTTTACGAGCAATTTAGTTTCGTCGGCGCTGATACGTAGATATAAACGGGAGGGGTCCATGAATCTATGTAATGTATATGCTTCATTTTAACGATGAATATAAAATAGAATAGAATATAATTTATTAAATTCTTTCTTTCTTTATTGTTTCACGACGTTCCCGCAACTATTCCTCTGACCTTCGTCAGGTTGTAATCGGGACTGGATACGAACTTCAAATCTCCTAACTGCATTCTCAGCAATTACTGACATCCATATTTGTTGTCGTCTCATCACGTTATTGGCCAGGTAACGTATGGCCGGCTTCGGGTAGGATTAAAACCGCTATCTTCAGACAATTCTAACATGAAACTGCAGAAATTCAACACCTCTATTCACTGCGCCACGTGCCCTGAATGTTCAAGTAACCAGCTGACGAACGGCAGAGGAATATTTAACCGAAACGTCGTGAAACAACAACTAAGAAGGATGAGGATAATATTCCGCAACAAAAAAATGAATAAATAATACTCATCTTAATAATGAATTCCAATTAAATACCATATTATAATTTGTCTGATATTTTATATTAATTAGTTTGTATTTTTAATATTTATATTAAACCTTCTTTATGTGATTAAACAATTTCTTTAACTTGTTGGATTTTTTTTAATGGCTAGCCAAATGATGTATTAGTTTATAAATTAATTTCTTACAAACGCAATGCATTATGCATAGCTGTATATCTTCTTTTACTTTTTATTTCCAGTTTGCTTTGGAATTTATTTGCAGCTCAATTATTAGGCTGGTGCAAAAATAATGTCGTTTTTATTAGATACTAGACTACCCGTAACCCGTTGGGTCAGTATGTTATATTAGCTACGGAATCATGTATGAGCGTGACACTTGTGACGTAAAGCAATTTTTTTTTTTGACATAACAGAGACATGTCTATGAAAGTATATTAAAATGAAAAAAAAAAAGAATATAGATAGTTTCTATGAGTCGGTCTGTTTATTATAATTAATTATTTTTGAAAAAAAATACAGTTACTGAATTATCAGTGGTTGGTCATACTTATAGGTAAATGTGCACTGAGGAGATATCATACTCCTTATAGTTTAATTCAAATGTTGATATATCTGCTTTTTACATCATTCATTTCTGTATTACGTTTAAGTTATTTTAACCCTTAGTCTTCCCATGTCAAATAATAATCCGAAATAATAACGTTAATATTTAAGCCTCTCCATTGTTCTTTTTTTTCGCGTTTAAATTATCAACAATTGTTAATGTTTTTGTTTTTTTTACATCGTTCATCTGTGTATTACGTTTAAGTTATTTGAAACCCCACTCTTCTCATGTTAAATACTAATTTCGAAATAGTAGCGTTAATATTTCAGTGCGCAGGTGATGCAAGCATGCGCAACCGGATGTCGTAAATCAGAAAGTTGGTTACATACATCATTACAAGATCATTTGCGTTTTATAATTATATAGATATGCACGTAAAAAACGACATTATGTGTTCACCAACCTAACACTCCCCGAATAATATTGCTTGCACCTATTGACTATTGTAGAATGCATTCTTTCTTTTTTTTTCAGACTAATTTATTTTTTATGAGCCAGGATGGCGCCCTCTTCATCGTAAATATTAATTTATATGAATTAAGTATTCAGTTAAATAAAAACTGAATGAACGTGTTCTTTTGTTTCGAATTCTTTTATTTTTCCCGATTACTATTTCTGTAAGTAAATGATCAAAGAACAAATAAGTAAATATTGGGGATTTTTGGAACTGCCATTTTATTTAAAATTCATGTTCTTATTTGCAAAAACGATTTTTGATGATCTGAAATATACGTTCAAATTTATGTACACCAGTGATACATTAACTAATATGTATTCCCTGATCAAAAGAGCATCTATTCGAATATAAGTAGATTATATTTTTATTTTATAATTCCTCCTAAGATTTTTTTTATTGATTACTAAAGATTTTAATTATCAATTGTATTCTTCACTATAGTAATCTTTCCTATTTTCTAGTGATTCATCTAGTGCATTAATCTTATGTTCTTTGAAGGATTAAAATTTTAAAATAATTGCCTATATATATATATATATATATATATATATATATATATATATATATATGTAAATAGAGATGCATGCATGTTCTTTGAAGGATTAAAATTTTAAAATAATAGCCTATATATGTGTGTGTGTGTATATATATAAAGATACATATATAATAGCCTATATATATATATAGAGAGAGAGGTGCATACATATATATGTAAATAGAGATGCATACATATATATATATATATATGTGTGTGTGTGTAAATAGAGGCATATATATATATATATGTAAATAGAGATGCATGCATATATTTATATGAAAATAATATGAAAATAGATACATATTTATATGAAAATAGAGATACATATGTATATATGTAAATAGAGATGCATATATATATGTAAATAGAGATGCATATATATATGTAAATAGAGATGCATATATATATGTAAATAGAGATGCATATATATATATATATATGTAAATAGAGATGCATATATATATGTAAATAGAGATGCATATATATATGTAAATAGAGATGCATATATATATATATGTAAATAGAGATGCATATATATATATATGTAAATAGAGATGCATATATATATATGTAAATAGAGATGCATATATATATATATGTAAATAGAGATGTATATATATGTAAATAGAGATGTATATATATGTAAATAGAGATGTATATATATGTAAATAGAGATGTATATATATGTAAATAGAGATGCATACATATATGTAAATAGAGATGCATATATATATGTAAATAGAAATGCATATATATATATGTAAATAGATATGCATACATATATGTTAATAGAGATGAATGTATATATATGTAAATAAAGATGCATGTATATATATAGAGATGCATATATATATGTAAATAGAGATGCAAATATATATATATATGTAAATAGAGATGCAAATATATATATATGTAAATAGAGATGCAAATATATATATATATATATGTAAATAGAGATGAAAATATATATATATATATATGTAAATAGAGATGAAAATATATATATATATATATGTAAATAGAGATGAAAATATATATATATATATGTAAATAGAGATGTAAATATATATATATATATATGTAAATAGAGATGCAAATATATATATATATGTAAATAGAGATGCATATATATATGTAAATAGAGATGCATATATATATGTAAATAGAGATGCATATATATATGTAAATAGAGATGCATATATATATGTAAATAGAGATGCATATATATATGTAAATAGAGATGCATATATATATGTAAATAGAGATGCATATATATATGTAAATAGAGATGCATATATATATGTAAATAGAGATGCATATATATATGTAAATAGAGATGCATATATATATGTAAATAGAGATGCATATATATATGTAAATAGAGATGCATATATATATGTAAATAGAGATGCATATATATATGTAAATAGAGATGCATATATATATGTAAATAGAGATGCATATATATATATGTAAATAGAGATGCATATATATATGTAAATAGAGATGCATATATATATGTAAATAGAGATGCATATATATATATGTAAATAGAGATGCATATATATATGTAAATAGAGATACATATATATATGTAAATAGAGATACATATATATATGTAAATAGAGATGCATATATATATGTAAATAGATGCATATATATATGTAAATAGATGCATATATATATAAATAGATGCATATATATATGTAAATAGATGCATATATATATATGTAAATAGATGCATATATATATATGTAAATAGATGCATATATATATATGTAAATAGATGCATATATATATATGTAAATAGATGCATATATATATATGTAAATAGATGCATATATATATATGTAAATAGATGCATATATATATATGTAAATAGATGCATATATATATATGTAAATAGATGCATATATATATATGTAAATAGATGCATATATATATATGTAAATAGATGCATATATATATATGTAAATAGATGCATATATATATGTAAATAGATGCATATATATATATGTAAATAGATGCATATATATATATATGTATATGTGAATAGAGATGCATATATATATATATATATGTATATGTGAATAGAGATGCATATATATATATATATATATATGTATATGTGAATAGAGATGCATATATATATATATATATGTATATGTGAATAGATATGCATATATATATGTATATGTGAATAGAGATGCATATTTATATGTATATGTGAATAGAGATGCATATTTATATGTGAATAGAGATGCATATTTATATGTGAATAGAGATGCATATGTATATGTGAATAGAGATGCATATGTATATGTAAATAGATATGCATATGTATATATATATAGGGAGAGATGCATACATACACACATCTTTATATGCGTAAATAGAGATGTATATATGCATTCACATACATATGTATTTAACAAGGTTTATATGTATGTGTATTTTCATAAAACATTTTATTTATACTGAATGCAGTGTCACCATTACATGTCGTTGATAGCTATTTTACAGTTAAATTATGTACTGCTTAACTAGAAAAAATCGCAATGGAAATAAACTAAAATGCACTTCTAAAATATGATTCTATTCATCACTAATTCAATGGGTACACATCATAAATTAGACAAAAAGGGGTAAATAATGGGCGTTGTTCAAAATCCAGACATTTTTTTAAAAAGTATTTTGAAAGTAGAGCTAAGGAGAAAAAATGTTTTTCCGCTATAATATAAGGTTTAACTATTAAAAAACAAAAATCTTTCTCAATTGATAATATTACTGCGCCCAGTGTTACTCAAACGTTTAATACATATACATATATACATACAGACAAACACACACATACATACACATATATGTATATGGTTGTGTTCAACTAGTCGGCATAATATAGTTTTATGTGTACATGAACTTAGCAGAATAAATCACAGCACACTTTTTACTTTTCCGGCACAATTTACAAGTTTACTTTCGAGTAATTATTAATTTCTGTTTCTCCTGTTTGTTATTCCTTTTCCGTATTCTTTCTTAGTTTTCTAGTGAAAAAAATCTAGACATCACATTCTATATTCAAACAGCCATAAAACGTTTACTTACCTTGTCAATCCTGGAATTTCTCCAAGCTTTCCACAGGAATTCCATTATGGCCATGATTGTACCAGCGACCACACCTGCCACTAGTACCACAAATACACCTCCGACATTTTGCAAGCCAAGTTCATTAGCGTTTTGTTTCCCTTTGCCTTCAGTGTCACAATTGCTTTCCGCTTTTTCCTTCCACCATTTGGTGTACAGTTTACTGATTTTTTGTCTTTCTTGGAGTCTCAGAATCTGCTCCGAAATCATGTCTCTATAGGGAGAGCCTGAAATATAAGAACGTGTTTGGTTAATGAATGATTAATTTACGAAGAAAAATATGATAAATGGGTCTTAAAATGTTATCATCCCCCCACCAAAAAAAAAAAAAAAAAAAAAAAAAAAAACCGAAAAAGACCGAAATCCTTATAAAGCATATCCTAACACAACGCCAACCATCTAGTAGTCTGGTTCATTTCTTCCTTTTTGTTTTTTTTAGAATATTATAGATTATCCTTTTATTTTGATTATTTATTTTACATCAATTGGTTTCATACTTTGTCTGGAGCGATTTTTGTAAGAAATACACTCATAAATGTAATCAAACTACTCAGGCAGTGATTACTTATACAAGAATAACAAAGTTTTTATTTGTATAGCTTATAGTGCAATGTCACAGCTATATTTTTTTAAGATGTGCTAATAAGGGTAGACACATGTTCGCAAATAATTTTTTATATTGTCAACAACATTGCGTGCAATTGTTTCTGTTCAGCCTTAACATATATAATATATAACTGTTCATTTGATTATGATCTGCTCAGGCCTGTCGTCCATCAGCGCGTTAGAAAAATCAGTATTTAAAAAGTATAGGTCCTATCAGTAGACCAAATAACTTTTTAAATAAGTATTAAAAATATTGAATTTCTAACGCGTGGAAAAACCCCAGGCGTTTGTTAGTTGTAATTTGGTGAATAATTATGTATTTGTATGCTAGCGCTGTCGGCTTAAATAATAGCATGCAATTTTTTGACAGATAAAATAAAAATACCTCGAAAATGAATGTATCTATCCTTGATAACGTGGCATGTTAAGAGGAACAAATATATATATATATATATATATATATATATATATATATACAGGGTGTCTCCCTCACCCCAAAAAACAAACAAACAAATGCCGTAGTGTTTTATATATATATTATTCCTTATTGGATTAGTATATATATATATATATATATATATATATATATATATATATATATATATATATATATATATATATATATTATTCCTTATTGGAATTCCCAATAAGGAATATTTATATATATATATATATATATATACTAATCGGTACGGACCCGACTATGGAAGATCAGCTAATAAATAAATGTGGATTTATAAGATCAAAGAATCCAACCTTGATCGCCCTTCGGGGCCCGTGGCGCAGTTGATAGAGACGTTGAATCTCTACGGTTCCAGATGAACATTGTCTGAAGATAGCGGTTTCAATCCCACCCAAAGCGTGCCAGAGGTAATTGGTCAAAAATGTGGTGAGACGACAACAACTACGGATGGCAGTGATGGCTGCGAATGCAGTTAGGAGATTCGAAGTTCCTATCCGTCGCGGTTACAACCTGACGAAGGCCAGAGGAAGTTGGCCGAAACGTTGTGCACCAATAAAAAGATAAGATAAGACTAATAGTCCGAAATAAAATAAAATTAAGCCGTAGTGTTTTGATGTGATGTTTTGAATATAATAAACTAGTTATGACCAAAGTTCCATTTCATTCGAACAAAGCACGAAGAAACGGAGCCTAATTAGTGTTGGAGCCCGGTTTTGGGGGGGATCACCCTATATATGTATGTGTGTGTGTGTGTGTGTGTGTAACAGTAATCTACAGACACGCATATTTCGATGTACAGTCTCTCCTTAGCATAGTTTGACGGTGCCTTTAGGAATATATATCTATAATATAAAGCTGCACGTGTGGGCGTGTGTCTGGTCACGATTAGGTTCCTATCTGATTGACTATTATAGAAAACTGATCACATATAATGATAGAAGATGTATCGAGACACAGGAATGGGTATGTTTTACTGGCTTAATGATGATGCATTAAAATTGTGGGGTCTGCGTACACTCCTGGTCAACAAAGTATGAAAAAAAACGTTTACAAGTGTTTTTATATAGATGCACATAATAATACTCTGATAAGATGGTTTAACTTAAATAGGGATGGTATAATAAAATTGTGGGGTCTGCGTTCGCGCCTGGCCTCCATAGAATGGAAATAGGCACACACTTTAATAAATACTTTTCATATCTATCTGCGGAAGTATACTTTGATAATTATGTTTCAGTTTGAAGAAATAAGGTATAATAAAATTATGGAGTGTTCGTTCGCGCCTGACCTCCATAGACTGGAAATATCTCACAAAGTTTAACAAGGTGTTTTAATATAGATCCACAGAATATTGTGATAGGTGTTTCAGTGTGAACAGGTATGGTATAATAAATTATGGTGTTTATCTATTTCATTTTTACTTTCATCATATTTTGCTTTGGATTACATATCCCCAAATTCGAAGCTATCTGTTTACAACCCTTCCATTTTATGAATCATACTTTCATAAATCGGATTCCATTTTATGTAGACTGTTTTGAACCCAGTCAACGACGGGTACTTCTGCTAGTATAATCTCATACATACAGATAAGTTTGCAAAGCGTATGCCATCAGTGCAGAAATAGAAATTTTCTACTAATGAGGGATTCAAAGCCAGCTACTAAGTTATCTTTAACCTATTTAAACCATTACCTTCATAGCACTAAGAATTCCCGTGATAATTAAGGAAGATGTAAAACCTATGTATTGTCCTGGATATGACCATTTAATTGCCATTGCTCCCAGGTGCACTCTGACCCGACTGGTAGTACCTGCCAGGGTCCCAACTACGGGTTAAATAGAAACCGACTTTAAAAAACCCCAACAAATATACTCTATTAACAAATTGTTTTCAAAATCCCTGGATCTGGCATTAAATGACCTCAGAAGGGTTGATATGCCGTAAATCAAAATCAACCAACCAAAACGTATGAATGCCACACACGAACATAACATAATATAGTCGTTTATATTATTACAAACACACTGATACTGGTTTATTCTTTATTGTTTTAACGAGATTTAATTTCGTATTGACGCACATGCGTGTATATGTTGAGCGAGAAAGTGATGTATTAAGAAATACGTTAAAGAAAGCAGTACTGAATTGGATCGAATTTGAATGTGAGAAATGGGCTTACCTCGAGGTGTTGCAATGCCGTATCCCTTGGAATCCAGCAAGCCCCCAACTTGCATCAGGTCACAATTACGTTGAACCTGGTAATCAATCGATGTGGACTCTCCCAAATACGCGTATTTCCCTAACAGCACACGTTGCACAGCTTCTTTCGTTGAAGAAACATATACGGACGGTGACGTACTTGTCATAAAATTTGCCATTTGCTTATATATGGGGACATCAGAATCCTTGACAGTAAGAAAAAAATGGAGACAAAAATCAATTTTTTAAAATCTTTTTTTTTTTTTTTAAATTATTATATAGAAATAAAAGCAAACATTGGTCCTTCTATATGTATCGAACAAATTGAAAAACTCATAATATCACGTGATTGGATTAGTCCGTAATATGCGTTCTCTAATCACTTCAAGCAAGACCAATCCCTCTTGACCGAGTAAGTATTTCTAAATATAGATTATATATTTTTATTAGTTCAGGAATTGTAATATATATATATATATATATATATATATATATATATAAGTGAACGTGTCTGTCTGTGTGTCTGTGTGTCTGTCTGTCTGTGTACATTTCCCTACGAAATAACTCGGTCAATTTTTAGTCTATAGACTCGAAATTTGAAATACCGGGTACTGAGATTTGGGAAAATCGATGTGACGGGTGTCAGCCAGAAATTTGGCTGTTAAAGGGTCAAATTTCATTGATTTGACCTTTAAGAACTCTACCAAACTCCTTCGACAATTTTGGGTCTAGACACTTGCAATTTTAGATATAGGTCCCTTGAACATGGATCTAACTTAATAAAGTGATTTGAGCCCGAAACAATACATTGTAAGGGGTCATAATAGGGGTCAAAGTTTTAAAAAATTAACCATTTTTTTTTTTTTTTTGCACAGCATATCCCTCCAAACACCCGAGCAACGCCGGGCACCCCTGCTAGTATATACATACATATATATATATATATTACTTGTGATTATGTAGGACATACCTGTACTGATATGCCGAATACAATATATATAAAAACAAATCTTTTTGCTCCTCTGTAATGAATGTTATTTTAATCACATATTGTCCCTGATGGGTACCTATCGCTTATTTTACATTTACATAAAAATCGAATCATCTATAGAACAATGAAACCGGGCATGTTGTCTCCAGTTTGTTTTTTGTACTTTTAACCATAAATATCCATGCATCACCTCCTAGAAGCTATATATTGATTTTAAATATTTCAATAATCATGAAACAATACAGAATTGATAGAAATGTGTATTGAACAAAATATTATAATATATAATTTACTAATTTTTATTCTTCAAGCTCTTTGTATCTTTATTCACTAGATTGTTGTATTTTGTTTGGTAGTTTTATAGTAGGTTTTCTCGTTTGTGTTTCCTGCTCTGAGAAACCTGAATGAGTTTTGCAATGGGAGTGGGAAACTGGTTACAATTTTAATGTGTTGCATATTTTAAGTTAGGAAGTAATGAAGATAAAAAGAAAGGATCAATTGGAACGGGGAAGGTGAAATGTGGATTGTTGTTTGCATTTTTGTAGAACAAAATAAAGTTTGCAAAAAGATGAGGAAAAAAGCATCAATCTTAGGTGCCTTTCTTCTCAGGATGCCAATATCTTCAGACAACCAGATCTGATAGTACAAGGAGAGTTAAACCTGGGAATGGGGTAGAATGTATTATTTACGTGGGTTGCTACACAAGGACGTGTTTTGATTAGACGTGTAGACATCCATATTGTAGTCAGCAGGAAAGCAGGCAAGCAGAACAGAGTTCCAGAGGTCAGCAGTTGTTCAGGATTTTTTTCTAGGTAATTATATAATTCAAGATTGGCCCAGAACTAACACAAGCCGATATATCTTTTTGGATATTCTTCGTATTTCATCATCAAATAAGGAAGTATCTTTACATTCACAAGACGATTAGATATCTACACGTATCGTGTGTATGATTTGATTATTTCATGTATAGCTTTTTATCTCATATGAAGCAGCTGAATATTATTAATTTTATATTTGCTTTTTATAAGTTGCGTTTAAATAGACTTTAGATTTATGACGTTAGCATCTCGACGCCAATATTCCGACATTACTTTCTCGACCTAATAACCGTTTGTCATACGTTGTGTAATAGACCTGTCATGTTTATTAGCCAACCAACAATCAATTCCGTTTTTCATTTGCACATTAACAAAAAACCATCTAAAATATGTGTACACTTTTTCGAGTACTTTCCGATCACTGGGGCTATTCATGCTTATTAAAGTTTACATTTCTCTCCCTGAAGCTATATATTGATTTTAAGTATTTCGATAATCATAAAACAATACAGAATTGGTAAAAATGTTTTAGATATTTTATTTACGAAACACACGCTTTAGAATTTCTAAAGCGCACTCATAAATTATATTATTTCAATTATTCAGCCAATGTTTTTATTTCAAAGATTTCTTTTTCGCAATTGTGTCTTCTTATAGCAATCATAATGGGCACAAAATACCAAGGAAGATAAAATATGGCGATGCCTACTAAATTCTGAGTTATTAAAAAAAACACACACAAATTTTAGAGAGAAAATTGCTTTTCTTTTACTCCTGTTCACTTATGGAAATAGTTAACACAATTGAAATAAATACAACTTAATGTGAACTTCCCTAAAAAAATCCGTTAACTGCCCTCCATGATTGATTAGAATTTAGATCTTAATTTCCGTATTAATAGATTGACTTCTGTAATTGAAGATCTTAAGAAATATATAGTTGCGCTAGTTAAGTAGTGATCTCAGTGGAACGACTAGACGTTTCCCGTCCATGGTTTATTAGGAGTTTATACAAGTTCCTAGGATCTATGAATGTAGGTAGATTTAGAGGGGGACACGTTTGGGAGTTCTCTCAGGGAACGTATTGTTCGGAAGTATAGACGACTTTATATCTTCACAGGCAGAATAATAGGTTTCGACTTTGTGGGGGCACGTCTATGAAGGAATAACAAGATATTTGGCATCTTCCATTTAAACTTCTGCATATCAGTACAGCCAGAAGAGCGGGCAGTAGAGAGGGAATTCCAAAGTCTAGCTGTTCTAGGGAAGAAACTATCATATAGAAACCTTTCTGGCATTTAGGGACAACAATAGCGACGGGGTGAGATCTTATTGCTAAGCAGGTTTGTCGGGGATATGTAGGTCGACGGGGTACAGATGAAACGAGTTCATCATAACACATTCTATTAAAATATTTCTAAAAAAGGCACAGTGATGCAATAATGCGGCCCTGAGACCGAGAGTGGAGCCTAGTTGATAAAGTGGAAAAGATGAGATTGGCAAGTCTGTTTTTAGACATTATCTAAGAGGGAAATAAAAGTGGTAGATGCACCAGCCCAGATGTGGAAAGAATACCCCATGTACGGGCGAATGGTGGGCTTGTTAAGATACTCTCAGGCGTGAGTAGTCGTCTAGCTCGATAAAGGGAAACCATTTTCTTTGCAGCAGACATCGCAATGCCCTCTATATATTTGTTTGCAAATATTGGACCGAGGAATTTGAAAGTAGAATTTACAGGTAATGTGCTATGTGTCATGTATATAAGGGGGAGGCGCCTTGTAATTGTTAAAGCAGAGCAGCTTAGTTTTATTAGCATTAAATGTTACCATCCATGTGCTGCCCCATAGTATGGAGGTCATCTTCTAACAATTCTGCCAATTTTTTAGACTTTCCTGGTCGAAATCTGCTCATCTAATATTTATTGTTGTATAGATTTGGCCTTTAAAATATTATTCTTAGCTGTGTTCATCAAGTGTCCACGTGCTTTATTTGGACTGTTTTCCAATGAGAATGCATTCTCAATTTCAAAAGAATTCACGTGTACAAGGAAATTCGAAGCATACACAACCGTATAAGAATATCAACCCGTCACGTAAACATGTTTGAGGAGTCTATTTTGACAGTTTTCCTCTATATTTTCAGGAATAAGATAAGGGGTTATGAAAAAGGCACATGAAGGTGGTCAACATCCTAAGTAAAACTATGTTTGTTGATTGAGCTTGATCCGAACTTGTGACCCAAAATCTATCATCAATTTTTTACAAGGCCTCAAACATAAAATCTCTTGCCTTTTGGATTTTATATTTCTGTATTGTCATCAGCAAAAAAACTTTTCTTGTGGATTAATGCCACTGAGTCATTACCGTGCCATTTTGTCCCCCACCATGCATATACTGGCCCAATTGGGGGAAAATATATATATATATATAATTAAAATTAACAATCTGTATCATAAGGAGGAGCACAACAAAGCCAATAAATTGTACGATCGTTTCGGAAACGATGTTTTTACGGCAATAGACCTTAAGGCATGGACAATAATTTTAACATATAATTATTTTTTTCGAAACAATCTCCTCATCAGCAAAAATATTGGGTCTTTTTTGCTCATACATGTTATTATAACGACGTGTATTCTTCATAAAAATAGTGTGTGCATATTTATTATGAAAACACAATGCTATTTCAAAGTATCAATAATAAGATAAACGTAATTTTCAACCTTGAAATTACTATAATCTTGATTATTCATGTCTTACAACTGTGTTTTAGTTCTATTTAAATTCATGTCATACATTCGCTAAGTCGGATTTTAACTTGAAAATGTAAATTAGCTATGCGAACAGAAACCCAGAAAGCCAATAGATCAGCTTTTATATTTTACTTGTGCATACGTTTACTTACCTCAAAGAATGCTTTGGATGACCCCCCTTTCAATGTCCCGTAATGTACATCCGTCTGTTTGGCGAGATCTTCGACGCTCTCAATCGTGGTATCCAACCGGTCAATGGTTAAGAATGCGGCTAAGTTCGCCGTGTAAGAGGATATCATTATTAGAGTGAAGAACCACCAAATTCCGCTGACAATCCGGGTTGAAACGGCGCGGGGAGCAACCTCAGATCCTGCAGGATGTGCATGGCAGAAAACAAAGGTAGAAGAAAAAGAAAGAGAAAAGAAACCATAGTATTAGTTTAATCAGTTCAGATAAATGCATGCTAAAATGGCAATATATATATATATATATATATATGTGTGTGTGTGTGTGTTAATATTTTTTACAAGTACATCAACAAGGCATACATATTATCTCAATAATATTGCATGCGCTCTCCGACGTATTAAATTTAAAAAAAGGTATTTGGAACGTCTGGTAAAAAAAAAAAAACAAAAAAACTAAGACCTGGAGGAAATAAAACTACAGAAAATTTGGTACGAACTTAACTATATGTCTCACAAGAGTATGAATATTCAGGCAATTAATAGCCGGAGACGAAATGAGTAATTTATGTAATATTCGTGAAAATTGGCAAAGACGTAAGTCATAGCCAGAGAGAATGAGAAAATTTCAGCGTATAGACAAGTTCTTGATGCGTCGGGCCGTAGGGTTCATCATCAGGAAGGAAAAAAAAACAGGCCACATACATGAGACTTGTGGTGGTGTGTGTGCAGTTCTTTATATATATATAGTAATCGTTAGAATCTAAACTGATCCTATGGGATAAAAAATCAATTGGATTAAGTGACGACGTTTAAGCATTTCATATTCCCTTATTAATGTTATATTTCACAATTATCACATTTAAAAATGTGACGGAATGATATGGTCAACTTTATTATGAACATTTATAGAAGTCCTTCCGTGCAAATGTATACGTGTATGGAGACACACACATCTATATACAAGTATGCATATGTATGCGTATAATTATACTGAATATATATCTAAAATGTCAACTTATCTATGTGTGTTTGTGTGTATATTTCGCAAACAAACTACTCTGTCAATTTGCAGTCTAAAGAGTCATGATTTGGCGTAAGGTGTGTTGAGATTGTGGAAAATTTTTAATCGGTTTTTGTTCGGAAATTTTGCTCACAAGGTGTCAAAGTTCAACGAGTAGACCTTTGAAAACTCTACCATTGACCTCCACCAATTTTGGGTTTAAACACATGAAATTTCAGATGAAGTTTACTCGGACATTGACCAAACATTTTAGTTTGATTTAAGCCTAAAACAATGAATGTTAAGGAGTCCAAACTAAAAAAAAATGACCCTACGGGATCTATCAAATTACTCAGCTAATTTTGAGTATAAACATTTGAAATTTTACATAAGGTGAATTTAGACACGGGGCAAACTTTTTAATTTCATTTTAATCGGTTTTTGGCCAAAAATTTAGCTGCTAAGGCGCCCAAGTTCAAAAGATTTGACATTTACGGTCTCTAGACAACTATGCAGCCAATTTGCGTCTAAATATTTTAAATTTTACATAAAGGGTGTGCAGACATACAGATAGGATTTAATCAGTTTTTGGAAGACAATTTGGCTTCCAAGGAATCAAAGTTTAAGAAGTTGACCTTTGCAAACTCTACTAAACTGTTCCACAATTTTTTGTCCAAATCCTTGAAATTTTGATTTCACCTAAACATGAATCAAGTATCTTAATATATATATATATATATATATATATGTATATATATATGTATATATATATATACATATATATATATATATATACATATATATATATGTATGTATATATATGTATATATATTTACATATATATATACATATGTATGTATATATATATACACACATATATATATATACATATATATATACACATATATATATACATATATATATACATATATATATATATGTATATATATACATATATATGTATATATATACATATATATATACATATATATATATGTATATATATACATATATATGTATATATATATACATATATATATGTATATACATATATATATATATAATAAATTCCAAAACCAAACAACGTCGCAGCTCACAAGAGCCATGACAGTCAACGAACCGGAAGTCCAAGACTCGAGTTTCCCTCATTTGGGCTCATCAGTTAGACACATCCGAACTCAGGATTCGAACCCCAAGCCTCTTGCATGCGAGGCAAGGACTCTACCAACAATTTCTATTACAGATCAAGTAAACCGCGCCGAAATCCGACTGTGAAATGAAACTACTTCGTCTCAACAAGGGACGCGGCCATCCAAGCAGTCAATTACCCAGGCCGATGTCTCACAAGTAGGAGTTTTTAACTCGAAAGGACGACGCTATCCAGCAATGCTAACCAAACGAGCAACTTATGATAGGATTTTCAGAATGTGAGAGATTGTATATAATAAATTCCACAGTCAAACAGCGTCGCAGCTCAAAAGAACTCGAGTCTTGGACTTCTTGTTCGTTGACTGTCATCGCTCTTGTGAGCTGCGACGTTGGTTGGCTGTGGAATTTATTATATAACATCTCTCGCATTCTGAAAATATATAAGGAAATAAACTTATAAACAGTGCATAAGACCCGAGAAAAGCCGGACTGAACTGTTCGTTTTATATATATTGAAAATTCAAATATATTGTATATGTGTATATTCACTCGTGTAGTTTCCCAATTTACATACATTAAGATTTGATGCGCTCTGGTTTAGCATATACACTAATTAAAAAATGAACTTTTTCATTGTGGACTAGTTTAAGCTGTTTTACTATGAAGAACTCCTGGACAGAGATATATATCAGACCAGGAGTTCTCCATAGTAAAATATCTACAAATGGTCCACGATGAAAAAGGTCAATTTATTCTGGAGCACAAAACGATACTTGTTTTAATGGTACAACTCATGTCTTTTTACCTCCCCAACATGTTAGGGTAAATAAAACGGAGTCTTTACTATTGGAGAAACCTGGCTAATACAAAGCGCGCTCCGGACACCCATGGACACCCATCGTTTCTCAGTAGAAAAAGTACATTGGGAACGCTGTTACCTAGTTTGGAAAATGAATAAAGGAGCACTAAAGGCGGTTCGTTATAATTATACTGCTCCCGTTTTTGTACTTATTAAAACATTGTATTTAAAAAAGTAGAATATCCAGTATATCTCAAATCTTGTGTATTCCGTGCATATTAATAGTATCTCTATATAAAACACACACGTGCCTTACTGGATTTTGTTTGGATTAGTTTAATTCCTTGATGATGACTTTAGCTTCGGTCAAACGTAGTCTGATCTTTAATCCTTTACTGACATTTCTGTTTCAAACTACAGCCTTACACTCCTCAGTTCGATAACACAATCCCATAAACGGATTAGGACATCTAAGTTATTGAGCGTATGTTAGGAAGACGTGTTCGTATAATCGTAATTGTTTTCTAATATTTGACCTTCGGTGTCAATCTTCGAAATATAGAATACTTTGTCTGATATTCTATATACAAAATGTACCACATTATAAAATGATCATGCATAAGGCGAACATACGACTTGAAAACAGTAAATCCACCGAGACTTTTCTTTTTATTTAGTCACTGCAAAAAACATGACAACAGTTGGATACCTGTTTAAACTCGAAGATTACTCTTTTAAGTTTATTTCTAATCAAATATCATCTGTCAATAAGATGCTTCCGTTCAGGTACGAAATACAAAAGATCTCCCCTGTGGAGGCAGCAGCATATGTATTAAGAAAACGCTTGCGCAATTCTGAACCACTCCTCTCCTGAATCGGCACTGTTTTAGTCCAGTAGCAAGGAGAGGTTCAATACGGCTTGAAACAATGCCAAGATAAGCGGAGAGCACATACAGCAACTGGAAGTCCCAAATGGTCACCCATTTAGTACTCACCAGGTTCTGTCAGTTCATGCTGTTTATAATTGATAAAAAAATAAAAAAACGAAATACCAATAAAAAAGAAAACGACATTGAATAGAAATCGAAGCAGAAATATTCTTGCATGTATTGTGCAGTGCTACTGGGTAGAAAAAATGGATAAAAAACACATGGAATGAGGAACAGTTATATTGAATGTGCAAATAAAATATGAGCGGTAACAGTTAAAAACAAAATAAGTTTTTTTTGTAGTACATTAATGTCAATGTTAACAATATTTTTGCTTACAAAATTCCGTGGGATTAATAACTGATTTGGTTATGTGTGTGTGCTGTTTATACATGCAACTTTCAACAATTTCAATTTTTCCCACTGTGTACCGCCTAAGAGCCTAACAATTATTTTGCTTGCATATAGTTTATTACATACTTGTAATTTTAATTATAAAATACTGAAGAATGTATGGATAATATTTTTTTCAAATATATTGTATATTTTGTACATGTTACCAATATATTTCAACTTATAGATAATATATGCATGTACACGAAAATATGCATGTGTCTGTCTGTCTTTATATCTCTCTCTTTCTATATATATATATACTTATATGTATGTAATTTCGTATGAGTGTATATATATATGAGAATGTATGTGCGTATATCAATATAAGTGTAGATATATATATATCTGTAATTTCTTATGAGTATGTATAGATATATATATATTTACTCATACGAAATTACACACATATATATAAGTATATATATATATATATATAGAGAGAGAGAGCTATATATATAGAGATTTACGCATATAAATATATATATATATATATATATATATATATATATATATATATATTTAATGTTCTAAAGTTGAGTTTTGCATCAATTGTTCGTTTCTGTACACGAATTATATTAATGTGTTTAAGATTTTTATATAATTTTGAATATTTATGATAGCATTTTGATCGTATAACATTAATATTTAACAGGTAAATCTAAATAAAGAATGATAATAATTGTTTACTCATTATAGATAAAATTGCAGACAAATTTCAACATTTCATGGCTTCAGATAGGAAGTTACGCCTTTTATTAAATATCATATAGTCGCATAGTAAGGCACACTGATTGTTAAATGACCACTGGGTGTATAGTATCATCCTGCTCCTGATAAGGCGAATGCAAGAACGGGATTAATATTCACCCTTATTTAACAGCAATTGAGATTGCATGCCAGCTATATTATCATTTTTTGTACATAAACGGTGACTCTACTCATAAAGTATCCTTTATCTGCATTAAATAATCTGTATGGGAGAGAATTCTGGAAAATATTCTTCATATTTATTTAATCTTACAAAATAGTTTTAAATACTAACTCTACGAATATTTATATTTTTCACATTTATTTGCACAGACAACGACATTTTGATGAATTCAACATGATGGGGTCAACTTACAAACAACAGAATACAGTAAACGTTTAAGAAATATTAAAATGTTTCATGCAAACGCATTTGATATATTAGGTGGGTTTGCGGAAATACAGGTGTGATAAAAAAAATAGAGAAAAAGAGTAAGAAAAACAACATTAAAATTTAAAGGAATGCATATAAGATGTATATACATATATCCATACTCACATATACACACTCGTTCAAGTACAGTTTGTGTATATAATGCAGGGATAGAAGAAATCCAACACAGTATATAAAAACAAAATTGAAAAGTGGACAAATCACATGAGTTTAAAATTACACAATCGTTTCTGGAAAGAGAAATAACATCGACTGACTAATATTTACAGTCATTATATATATATATATATATATATATATATATATATATATATATATATATATATATAACGGTATTTAAATCATGTTTATATACCCTGACATATTTGATTAATTCTTATAATGAAATGCAACGTGAGAATTAGGAAAAAAATACGTGATAAACTAAACTGATTTAAATAGAGGGATGTAGGTTAATATACAATACATGTATATAATAGCTATTGTGAATGAACAAATCCAATAGAAAGGATATACATGATAAACTATTTGCTTTTTGACGAAGCAAATTGCGTCTTGTAAAACGCACCCCTCTATAATATCATTCTTACTTGTCTGTAGAAATGTCTGCCTAAAACCTTTGGCAAAGGCAACGGATTTTCACGAGATACATAGTACTTTGAACCTCGACGTCTCGGACGACAAATATCAAAATATTAGCCGAAAACATTAATTCCTTCCTCCTCAACTGGGCAGTTTTCTATAAGGAGTGGTCGATTTTTTTATGATACATTTTTGCAAGTTATCGTATCAGTTGCAGTGTCTTTGCCAAATTTTAACACTCCGAACGTCCAGTCCCGTCGGTCCTGAATATGACCTTAAACTATATCCGATCGTGAGGGCCAGCTTAAGGGCTTCTGGGAGTGTGGAGCAACCCTTTAATTTCCATTGCTCCCAGATCCACCCTGTCCCGAACTGGTAGTACCTGTTCGGGTCCCAACTATGGGTTAAATAGAAACCGACTTGGAAAAAATATATATATTCTATTTAAAAATTATTTTAAAAAACTGGAGTCAGAATTAAATAACCTGAAAAAGGTTGATATGCCGTATAACAACTAACCAAACCGAATCCAGTTCTGTCATGGAGCAATGGTAGGACGTCAGATTTTTTTTTCCGCCTTTGCGTTACCGATTCGGGGGTAATATCCCTTGAGAGCGTATGATGGTTATATGAGAAAATAAAGCTGTGTACGCATTATTGCTGTTTCTTTTCTGTGCCTTAAGTTATACATTAGTAAATTAGGGGTCATTTCGAGTTAAAAGTGTATTTACTGCACCCATGTGAACTAGAGAAAATCATCATTTAAATGGGTATGTTTTGTGAAAATAACTAACAATTAATACCTAATATGGCTGGCCAAACGGGTGATCAAAAAGTGAGATCGAGCGTACCGGAAAACGAAATGAGACCAAATTGACAACTGGCTTTTGTTTTTGTTTTTGTTAGGTTTTGTTGTTGTTTTTTTTTTTGTTTGAACTTTGCGCTTTTCGGATTATTTTGTTATGTTTTATTTTCTTGGTGGTTTTATTTGGGGGGAGTTTTTTTGTCAGAGATAGTTATAGGTAAACACATTAGAAACAATTCAAATATTGGAAGACACTTAAACCATAAAAATAACGGCATAAGCACACAAATTGTTTGTTTTGTTTTGTTTTGTTTTTAGTTAAATCCGGCTAAAAAAAAAAAATAAAACTAAAAAAATAATCCGAAAACCGCAAAGTTCAAGCCAAATTGAACTTTTTATTCGTTACGTTTGAATAAAAAATAATTATCGAAGCAAAACGCGTCGTATTTTCGTCGAGTATTTGTTTTTTATTATTACAGAAAATAAAATGTACTCATTTTTGTTTACAAGTGCTACTAATCTGAACTTGCACCAATTTTGTTGTTAATAATTTCCTATAATTATAATCTCTGGCAAAAAAAACACCCCCACCCAAAAAACCGGACCCCCCAAAATGTCCAATAAATTAAAACATAACAAAATAATCCGAAAAGCGCAAGTTCAAGGAAAACAAAAAAAAACAGAAAACAAAAAAAGGTCAGTTGTCAATTGGGTCGAATTTCATTTTACGGTACGCTGCTTCTGACTTTCTGATCCCCCGTCTGGTCGGCCATATTAGATATTCATTATTAGTTATTTACACGAGACATACACATTTAAATGATGAATTTCTCTAGTTCACATGGGTGCAGTAAATAAACTTTTAACTTGAAATGACCCCTAATGTACTAATGTATAACATAAGGCACAGAAAATAAACAGCTATAATGCGTACACAGCTTTATTTTCTCATATAACCACCGTACGCTTTCAAGGGATATTACCGATTCGAGCCTGCCTCCTACGATACACCTCCAAACACTTGGACAATGCCGAGCACCCAGGCTACTTTTTTTTTTACAAGGCGGTCACCACTTATCAAGGCCCACTAGCTACTCAGGGATAAATGTTATTGTAATTACAGTACGTTAGTGTGGAGATTTAATAAAGTGTCTACTTAAGGGGGGGGGTTTAATCAGGCACTTGTTCACGCTGGACCCGAAGACATCCAGGTTGTAATCAGGTGGGAAGCAGGCAGAGCTGGGTGTCCGTGGGTGTCTTGGCCTTTTTGTTGGTGGAGTGGACACGATGGACACTACCGAACGAGCCGGCGATCAGCTGGTATACCAGTCCTCCCTTTCTTCCTCTAGCAGACCTCTGGCTTCTACTTTATACAGAAATTGTTTTATAGTACTATTTTCATCAGGATATCTATGGCACTATCGTTATCTATTTAAAAAAAAATCATAGTTCAATTAAAATGAATTAAAACAAACGACATGATGTAATGATGTATGTTTCTTGTGTTCCTTGCGTGAATTGTCCACTTATCTATTTCATTGAGATAAGGAAATGCTGAAGAATGTATTAGACCAATATAAAAACATCACCTGTCTCACAGACCTGATATACACGGGGTGATAAATAAATGCTACCTGCAATATGATTTCTGCTCATGTGATCTGAAATTAATCTCACAATGAAAGAAAACAATGCATGGACACAAAACAGAACTCACAGAAGCTTTTTCTCGAACACACAAGTAGAAAAAAAAAACAAAGAAAAAAATAGCTGAAAAATATAATGACTTAATCAACAGTTGCATATAATGTAACCATATCTTTGCACATTCTTGTCAACACACACACACACACACAGGAGATGTTGGCCAGGAATTTAAAAATGTATATTAAGCTCGTATAAAAACAGAATAAAACTATAAATTGGTTCGGTAAGTTTAGCAAATACGTTTTGTCTAATGATGTTTTTTGTTGGTGAAGCAGGGTAAGGTAGCTTGCGTTTTTTATGTAGTTTAGGATGTTACAGTTACATATAGATTTAAATATCTGGAAAACAGGACGCCATCTAAAAGACATTATTAAATCGGATGTTGAATGCAACAGACGTTCACGCTGGAAGTAAAATAAATAGTAATACTGATGATGACGAAACTAATACGAATACATGTATCGTCGTCCTACTGGTCTATATTTCTGTAAAAGTGAGAATGTCTGTGAGGACACTTCTCAACCTATATATTTATCGAATTCTTAATCTACAGACGTAACAATTGGTATATAGTGTGTTCAGAAATGTGGAAACTTTTAATCTTTTTTTTTAATCCGGTAAATCGGGTTGCTAAGTGGTCAAATTAAAAAAAAATGATACTTGTGAGTCATCTGGCTTTAAGATCTTTGTAAAGTTTAACAAAGCCTGAAAACACTTTTTAAAGATCTAGTCAATTTGTCTAATGGTTATCGTACTTGGCTCTCTGTCACATTTTCATTCCGTTTTTTTAATTCATTTTAAAAGGAATCTAACGTAATATTTATACCGGGTAACACCATGTATATTTGCTAGTGCATGTCTAAAAGTATAAGTGTTAGTTATTACTAATAATTGTAAACGTACTCTAATATTACATGTCCAGGTGTCCATCAATTAGAAACTTTATTGAAAGTGTCATAAGATCAGTCTTATCCATTCTTACTAGTTTTACTGTACAAAAAGCATTCCTATAATCTATAATGTAGTCTCACCTGTATGTATATCTGCCTAAAACTTTCGACGACAATTGGCTAAAAACATAAATTCCTTCACCCTCAACTGGACCTTTTTCTACTGGGAGGGGTCGTTTTTTTTCTCCGATATTTTCGAAAGTCATCCCCTCTTTTCGATTGACTAGCCTTGATTTATACCTTTGCCAGTTCCGGTTTGCCGATGGACGCAACAGGTAACACGTCACTTTTTTAACGTTCTTTTTCCTCCTTCGCGATACGGGTTCGAGCCTGCCTGCCTACTACCAATTTTTTATTCATTTATTTGGCTTAACACTCATTCCTAAACACCCAGGCAATACCGGGCACAAACGACCGTCTTAAATAAATCGACCTTAATATATTTAAAAAAGAGAGATCGAAAAAGAAGAGCAAAGACAAAGTAATTAAACTTTTCTATCGTGTTTCCGATTTTTGATTTGCATTTACGTGGTAATTTGGTTAGAGTATTTGGAAAAATAAATTGTAAAATGTGATATTCTCCTTAATGGTTACAGGTTAAATCTTTAGGGTGGGAGACCGAAAAAATACAATAGCGAATTGTTTAGGACCTCTATCTAATCATGGCTTTAGGAACGAGAGCATGTTACCACCATGAAGTTAATAAAGGGCTCCGCTAGAAATTCAGTCCAAATTTTCGAGTTCGACAGGATGTACCTGAAGACAGTCGGAGGTTAAATCGATCGAAACGTTGTGAAAATCACAAAAGATGAAAACGGTAGTTTGATGAATACAAATAATACTCTTCTATGCTATCATCTATACTTCTTGTTATTGCTGATTATCGTTCTAATCAACCATTAAGACCCTATGATTTGTTTAAAAATTGACTATACCAAAACTCAGAAAAATGTCAATTAGGCGATGGGCGTTAACCAGCATCACTCTTTTCGCATAGACTCTAAATCATTTGAAGTAAATGTAGTCAACAACTAACACCTTTAAGATTATAGGTTGTGCACTTTAATTATTTGCTTTAAGATTGCAGTTTACAAACATTAACATGAGTTACAAATAGCATTACATATATTTTTATGAACATCTGTTATAATATCTCTATATGTGTATATCTATAAAAGTGAGAATGTGTGGGTCAATTCTCTATCTATATACTAAACGATTATTTTAGTCTACTAACTTACATTTTTGTATATAAGAAATGCATACATCTGGAAAACGTTTTAATCTGTTTTCCTTCCGAGCAGAGTATGCTAATGGAAAATATTGTATTTTTTTTTACTTGGAGGTCATTGACTATTTATTTGTGGGTAAACAGTTTGAGGTATGCGCATCGCGACCGTGGAACATGGCGGATTTTCATGTTACGAATAAGTATGTTCGAAAACACTTTGTAAAGATCGTGTAAAGCTGGTCTTATTGTTTTCGTACTTGAGTCAGTCTTCAGGTTTGGGGATCAGTTTAAGCTTGTGTCTTTTTTATTTCACTTTGAAATGAACTGTTTAGGAAAAAAAACAGCACTCGCATCAATTTATGTATGAATTAAAATATAATATTTTTGCGTATTAACGACCAGGCCATATCAGGTTGCGTACTAGTGTATATATATATATATATATATATATATATATATATATATATATATATATATATATATATATATATAAAGAGAGAGAGAATAATCATTTACTTGAACTTTACTCGGTTTATACTACAAATCGTAATGCTTCTTTATACATAAAGATTGTATAATGAATACACATCTTTTTTTTTATATAAGTTCTGTAAATTTAGAAAGAAGTTCATGCTAACCAGGCCTTTTTGTTTGGTTCCAAAGCATATATAGTGTAGGTTAACAATTCTCTAAGTTACAAATATGAAGTTTTCTCAGTTGGTTATTTATAATTTTGAACAGTAATAAATAACCAGCTGAGAAAACTTGATATTTGATACTTGCAGAATTATTAAACTACACATTATACATATAAAATGTGTTTGTGCGTGCTCTATTTTTTCCTCCTTGCTTCCAGTTTATGTCGAGAGATTTACTTCAAAACTTCTTCGTCACGTTTAAAAAAAATCTTTTGCGCTAAATTTGAATTAGATAATCAGAATCCATTAATCTTATTTCGTCCTAATTACCTTTCCGCAGTGACTTTGAACCAAGTAAATGTTAAACTTTAATTTTTGTTTGCTTTCTTGTTTCGGTTTTGCCCTCCATTTCTCATCTGGAAACACACTTAATTCCAGACACGCACCAACGGAGACCCCATCGAGACTGTGGCTAATCTCATCGCACAGGATTTTCCCCGTTGTATTCGTTTATTTTTTATGTCACACGGCAACACGCATGCGCCGTTAAATATAATGATTTATGTAAAAATTGGTGGCCATTTTTTCTCTAGCTCGGTTTCTCATTTTTCACAGATTATTTTATTTTTTTTTTACAAAATTATTTAATATGTATTCATATTTTTACATTGTATTTTTGAGAAAATGGTTTAATATTTTTCTTCCAGATAGATATTAATTTTGGATGGGTGTGCATTTTCCTGGATTCTTTATTTATAGTGGGTCCTTGCTTTATCAAATGTTTTTTAAGCACTTTTAAACATATAAAGGTTACTTATTTTAATCATTTTCCGTAATTTGTAATAATACATAGACATATTTTATATATTTTTCATTTAAAATTATTTAATATATTTGAATGGCCTATATAACTCATAACGTCGTATAAATTGGATTTATCCCTTAGGTCGATCGTCGCGTTATCCTTTTTTTATTTTCATGAATTAAAACGCATTCATTTTATAATTTTTTTCTGGAGGTTAAGTTATTTTGTTTTAAATATGTTTACGATATTATTATAAAAAAATTAATATTTTTATCATGGAAAAGTAATATTTTCAGCTGGATAATATTAACTATTACATAAGTTTGCATTTTTCTGGATTATTTTTTTATGTTTGGTAAATTGTATCAGCAGTTTTTGTTAAGGGATGATTAATTTAAAAAAAAAACTTTTATATATTAAATTATTTTTTTCATGCATTTTTAATGTAATTTTTCTCGTTAATTATTTATAATATCAGACATGAAATTATTCATGAATTATCATTTCGTAAAATATTAGAGAGTAGGCACATTCGTAGTAAAACTGTTCACCAATGAATGCTAATGGAATTTTATTCACTAAATATAATTTTATGGAAGTGACAATTTAATTTGTCATATCTATATCTCTGATGCTATTAAAAATAAGCTTCACTTAAGGGGAGATTTTAAAAATGCAATCATTAATGTCTACTACAGATTGGTTAATTTATGTGTATTTTTCTCCTACATGCATTATTATTAACATTTAAATAACCAATGTTTTTTTCCGTAAAGCACAAAAAAACATTACTAATCTCTGTAAAACAAATATGAAAGAAGTAGAAAAAAATCAAAGTAAATAGTAGACATATCAAATTTTCCTTTAATGTTCAACTATATTTGGCCAGCACGCTGAAATCATATCCCAACCTACACAACTGGCAGCCTATGAGAAATACCTTGAGTCTATAGATAAGTCTTAACTTAATCTTTCTTTTTTAGTCAGAATTTACTTTCGCTTTAAAACAAAAAACAAATGAGAGTAATCGATTAATGTAATCCATCTTCAAAACCGTCCCCTCCTCTTTTTACAGATTGAAGTGTTAAGATAACAAAACAATGCGATTCTATTAGAAGTTATTTTTGGAGTTGCGTTACAGACGAGTTATTTTGAGCGTGCAAATGCACCAATAATTAGACTTAACAAATTAGATTCAATCTCGTGATTTTAGAATGCGAATTCTAATGCATTATGCGTAGCATATATGTGGATTTTTTTTCAAAATCCACGTCAGCCTGCAATTATTTAATGATATTTGTTCGAAAAGACGTATTTGCAATGTTAGGCATTATGTAAAGATCGGGTGGTATTGAGTCGATTAAACTCGAACGCGCTCTTTTACTTCATAGTAAACTAACAGGGAGGCCTGACACAGCCCGGAAATGACTGATGATCAAGAAATGTTTACCTCCATGCATTTTAATGCCATCGATAACTGTGAAATCGCCCATTTTTTTTTTAATTAAATTGATTCGTTGCTTGGTCTATTTGGGGAAGCACCGTGTTGCACTGGAAGAAAGCCTCACATGCCGTTCCGTTAATTCACAATGTATTGTATTCTATTACAAAGAATTACTGTTTATTTTATAACAATTTTATAACATAACTGCTTCAATCAAAGTTTAAATGGAAATATCAAGTACCCTGGTTCAATTGTGCTTAATACAGAAACACTTATTTCGAACGAGGTCCTGGTATATAAAATAACCTTCTGTTTATTTTATATCTATTGTTCCTTTTTTCCACGGATTTTGTACTCATCGACGACATACCCTTATGTCTTACAATAGCATTGATGAATAACGTACGTAAGAACACGGATAAGCCCATAATGTACATTGGTATTACTTTTTTTTTAAATCGACCTATACGTTTAGGAGTTCATAGGGAACGAATCCCATACATGCATAATTCCTTTTTATATAATAGTAGAGATATGGATACAAATATAGATTAGAATTAAATAATATTGATTCTCGGATATGTAGACATGGAAGACGTTCTCTTGTAAGCTTAATATAAAAAAAAACAACGCTGAAGAACGTGTAACGTGTATGCAAATCTTTTACCTGGTATAAGTTGTCAGCAATTATAAATATGAAATTGAATAGTTATCCCCGACTTCAATAGTTAGTTTCTTTGTTATTTTGCTTTGCCAGTTCTTATTTCCGAACCAGAATTCTTTTATCTAGGAAAATTAATATGGATGAACGAAGAACGTCCTAAATTATTTATTTTAGAGAAACAATCATATGGTGTAAATATGCTGTTGGATAAGGAATAATTACTCAACATATCTATTCGCGTGGTTCTTTAGCTATAAAATAATCGAGGAAACGTTCTTATTTGTAAAATATATTTATATTTTCTTAGTTTTAATAGGCTTTCAGGATCATTCGAATTCGAATCGTATATTGTTAAATGCGGCATCAGATAGTTATTATAGACAAAAAAATCAATACAAATTGAAGGCGATTAGACACACAATGATTACAAGAAATAAAAAAAAAATTAAAATTGGTTTAGAGTAATCTATTCGTTAAGTCTACGTACATTTTGTCTTGTAGACAAGATTTAAATGTGGAAGCGCACAAAATACAAAGTTAACAAGGAATCGGCGTGATAATGCAGGTGTCTGACAAATCAGATCAATAAGTTAAATTGGGTTAAGTCCTGAGAAACATGTATGCAGTTTTATATATTTGAAACATACAAAAGACGTTCCAAAAATTAAAAAAAAAAATCCAAACAAAGACGAACTATTTTATTATTTTAAATCTAAAAAAAAAAATGAAAAACTTGTCGGGACATTGTGCTTCGCATTTTTTTTTTTCTACATAGTCATACCCATTCCCAATGCACTTTTGTCAGCGATGAACTATGGCTGTTCATGACTGTCCGGAGCACGCTTTCTCATACAAGGGTAGTTCCATGAGTAATTTTTTCTATTTTCTTTCAACTCTCAATACACTTTGACCCGGGATTAAATAACACGTATATTCGTCTGAGACACGCCCCGACAGTTTTTACTTTCTTAGAGTCTTGCACTACCAATTTCTGCAAAAAAGTGATTAAACTTCCATGTCATTAATGAAGTGCCCTGTGATATATTAGAAGGAAATAAAAATAAGGATACCTTCTTCTTGGAACGACCCTTTTATTATTTAGTTTGTGAATAATGATATGATTTAAGCAGAAAAATATCTAATACTCGGGTATTATGAAAGCGAAAGCAATAATCGATTTCCAAGTCCAATCGCCATGATTGTGTCACCAAAGTGTACTTGTGATAACGCTGGATAGAAGGGATTGATATTGCGAAAAAAAGAGAACAGTTTTCTTTGCTTCTGTTTTTTCTTTTTCTTATTTTTGTATATCGTATGGAGAAAAAATAGAACTAAAGTAGTATTCCAGATTAACCGATAAACATGTTTTGCTGAATATTTATGCTGTCTTATGTAAAACATGTTATTCATATCTCGCGAAGAAATATTGTGGTAAGCAGACATAATAAACTCAAATAGGAATGAGGAGCTACGCATTCATCGCAAAAGATTGAAAATAGAAACACACAGCACACTTATATATACTAGCAGAAAAACGCGACGTTGGCCTGACTGAATAATGATAAACAGATGATGCACACGCCGATAATTTTGTCATCGCATCAGTTAAATCACCAATTTTTCAATGGCTTCATCTGCTCTACTCAGGGACACATCAGGGTTCACTGGGATGAAGGCGCATGACTCTGCGCAGTCATATAGTATACAAAACAGTCTAGTGTATACTACACTGTAGAGAACCTAGTGTTGAGTATATGAATTTATTTTTATTTTTTTGTATATATAACAGATTAAAATGCGAAAGACAATTACGATGGTTCGATTGTTCTCTAAATAGAAACAATCATTCGAATGCGGCCCCTGTCATTTCAAATGCCAGGATCTTCCGATTGTGTAGTAAAAACTTCTCAAATGCACTTGTGAGGTTAGGCTGTGTCATGTGTAACTTTGGTCAAAATACACTATTATTTCTTTAATCGAATATGTTCGATTATCAGTATATTTTAAAAACATTCTGCTCAAAAGAACCCTCTATGAACTCTGCAAGATACATAAAGTCTTTTGTGTGATGTATTGTGCAAACCTTGCTTTACAATAACTCGTGCGGCTACCTGTACAATAGTATCACTGTTCTTTAGAGACTTAACATAGACATCGGAATATATATATATATATATATATATATATATATATATATATATATATAAACATGCTGCTATATAATGCTAAGATGGTGCAAATGTGTTGCCTGGTTACATATAAATATATAAAATTTATGAAAAAAATAGATTCACACCCACGATTCTCCCAACGAAACAACCCACGCATACCCATACTAATTTGTAAATAAGAACCATTTCGAAATGTGAGAAATTTAACAAGTGTATTAAAGAGGTAACTTTCTATAATGTACGTGCTTAAAGTATAGCATGTTTTATCCTTGAAGAAAATAACTAAATTCGAATTCTTTTTGAAATTGATTATATCAATTTATATGTAGTTCTATGGAGACAATTTTAAAGCAATTTTTGTTAACTTTTATTATCAATTATTTTATAGATTATAACCTTGTCAGGGAATAACTTCATATTTTTATTTTAAAACAAACAAGCAAAATTGCATCGGTGTATAACCAATGTGTTCCAGTCTCTTTTTAAACAATGTCTTTCTATCAGAGAAAAAAGCAGCATTTTTTTTTGTATTTTCATGATTATGCCTTTTAATAAAAATATTCTAAAAACAATTCTAGAAATAAAAAAATATAGTAGATTACTGTACTAACATCTAGATATCATGTTTTGTTTTGTAGCTCGGCCTCTTCTGTTGTGAACGATGTAACAGTATATATATATATATATATATATATATATATATATATATATATATATATATATAAGTAGGTTGTAGTTTGCTTGAAGCATTGTTGAAGAAAATTATAAGGTAAAATTAAAAGCCAAGAACAATGCGAGATTTTTTTTTATATAGAGTAAAATTAAATGCAAACAAAAGAAATAAAGTTCTTTTTTTTGTTGTTTGTTTTTTCTTTTTCACACATTTTTTTTTTAACTCTAAACAACAGTAATTTTTTTTTCTGTTGTATTCAATGGTGATATAAATCTCAATATATTTCAGACTTATTAGTCCATTTTCAAGAGAAGACAGCGGAAGAGTGTTCAAAATTGGAACGGCTACTTTTCCAATTTTGAACACTCTTCCGCTGTCTTCTCTTGAAAATGGACTAATAAGTCTGAAATATATTGAGATTTATATCACCATTGAATACAACAGAAAAAAAAATTACTGTTGTTTAGAGTTAAAAAAAAATTGTGTGAAAAAGAAAAAACAAACAACAAAAAAAAGAACTTTATTTCTTTTGTTTGCATTTAATTTTACTCTATATAAAAAAAAAAAAAATCTCGCATTGTTCTTGGCTTTTAATTTTACCTTATATATATATATATATAATCACACCAACTCACGAAAATTACCCAATGTATGATAATAATAAAACGAAATACTTGTTGCATTTTTTGAAACATCTCTGCCTGATAATTAATTGAACTAAATAGAGGAATATACATAGATGTATAGAACACCTGATATTAATATTATATATTTAATAATTTTCTAAGAAAATGTTTAATAATAAAACATAATAGAAATCTACATAGAATATAAGCAGTAGTTTATATACATGAGCGATATTTTTCTACTGACCAAAAATGAATTTTATACCAAATAAAATATGCAGTTGTTTCTAGCTATTGCCATCAAACTTAATGTTTAGCTATACACTACAATCTGATTCTATTTATATGAACTAGGAATTAAAATATAAAGAGGAATTATGAAGCACAATGATAAGTATAATGTGGATTTTGTATTTATTATGTATTAAGTTAAGGATTTATTACGTATAAAGTTAAGGATTTTGTATTTATTATGTATTAAGTTAAGGATTTTGTATTTATTATGTATTAAGTTAAGGATTTTGTATTTATTATGTATTAAGTTAAGGATTTTGTATTTATTATGTATTAAGTTAAGGATTTTGTATTTATTATGTATTAAGTTAAGGATTTTGTATTTATTATGTATTAAGTTAAGGATTTTGTATTTATTATGTATTAAGTTAAGGATTTATTAGATATTAAGTTAAGGAGTTTGTATTTATTATGTATTAAGTTAAGTATTTATTATGTATTAAGTTAAGGATTTTGTATGTATTATGTATTAAGTTAAGGATTTATTAGGTATTAAGTTAAGGATTTTGTATTTATTATGTAAAAAAAGGTACTCATATTAATATAACAGAACTGGCATGTTGCCTGGTGTAACGAACCTTTGAATATATGCTAATCTAAGCAACTTGTGTATGTATGTATTCCAGAGACAATAGGACATTAATTACTATATATTATTCCACATATCGTAGTGATTTCACAAATCCATGAATGATATCGCTGCTCTAAGCTAGAAGACAAACGAAATTATTTATCTCTATAACGGTATTTGCTGCGATCTGATATAACAACCAAAAAATGTACAGACTATCGAAGTTAAACGTATAAATGTATATATGTGCATGCGTTGAGAATACATATATCAATTACAGCTGCCTAGCTCCAATATTTTAAATCGGAAATCTTTAGCGACTTTTATCCTAAAAACAATCGATTTCCTTCCAGAGATCTTTATATGCAATCTACGAATTTTCAAGTAAAGAAGTTAAAAATTGGCAGAACACTTTGTGAAAGAGCGTTATAAAGCAAACACCGTTTTTAAAATAATATCGAGAAGTTAAATGAAATAAAAAGTATAATTTGATCTCGAATTGTCATTCTAATATCTCAAATATATAAAAGAATTCAACTATCAAAAACACTCATAATTCAACAAACCCTAAATTATAAATAAAATATAATTAACCCGTTTAAAAATCAAACAGCGTCGTTAATAAACTCCTCCCAATATTTAGTGGTTTGAACTCTGCTATCTGCTCGATTCGAAAAATAACGCAGAACAAATTTCAATCGATAGTATGTACAGAATATCATCATGATTATTGTGTCTACCTATACATTTAAATCTTATATGCACTCTTGTAATTAATGTGTAATATTGAACAAATATAAATAAATACGATAACAATAAATGCATATGGTGTGAAACTATCGTTAATATCATGTTAGCACATTGGGTTTCGTTAAATAAACGAGAACTGTCTCGCCCGGCTACGCCTTGCTCGATGACCTGTAAAACCATTGTGTAGTTTTATGGCAACAACATATTCAACGATTTTGGGAAGTAATAGTTTAACACACACGGTTCAGTCATGTGTAAATACGCATAAATTTTATCTGTAATAATGGCCATTATAGGCTACAGATATCTGAGCTAAGAGGCGTATATTTGTACACAATTTACGTACCTTGCTTTAATTAACAGTTAACACTATAATCTACAACATATACATTAGACAACATAATAAAATAATTAAACTGGTATTCGCAATATCGTAACACCTGATAAAACAAAGAAATAAAGAATGACATGTATTAAGAATAAAAAAATGTTCGCTATCTAACAATCTATATACCTATAAAAGTGAACGTGTCTGTCTGTCTGTCTGTCTGGGTTTCTGTGTACATTTCCCTACGCAATAACTCCGTCAATTTTTAGTCTATAAACTCGAAATTTGAAATACCGGGTACTGAGATTTGGGAAAATCGATGTGACGGGTGTCAGCCAGAAATTTGGCTGTTAAGGGCTCAAATTTCAACGATTTCACCTTTAAGAACTCTACCAAACTCCTCCGACAATTTTGGGTCTAGACACTTGAAATTGTAGATATAGGTTTCTTGAACCGGGACCTAACTTAACAAAGTGATTTGAACCCGAAACTATAAATTTTAAGGGGTCATAATAGGGGTCAAAGTTTTAAAAAATTAACCATTTTTTGTTTTTTTGCTTTTTTTGCACAGCATACACCTCCAAACACCCGAGCAACGCCGGGCACCCCTGCTAGTATATATATATATATATATATATATATATATATATATATATATTAAACTCATAGAACACTTTACGTTTTGTTTTAAACCTATAAAATACCTAGTTAATGGCTACATTGAACAGAACAGTTGAACTTGGCAGACGTAAATTCACTTTCTTCTAAGCATGCGTACATATGCATTTTCAACTTGAAGTTGTTTAATTTTTAATGCTCTAATAGATATCTTACTGCGAATGGAATTCTCTACCTGTATGGGTAACGAGTACGCTCTAGAATGGCGTACTGTGCACATGTGAGTAGGAGCTGTTACAAGTCTATACTGTCTGGAGAGTTTAAAATAAACTCTGTATTTTAGTAGTGTATCGAATTTTCTTATCCTAGCTACTTCTTTTTCCCCGCAGAGACGTTGGCCGTCTTTCTCTGCTTTATCTTTCTTTTTTCATAGCAAGTGCTACTCTGAACTCCAATCTATAGTTCCCGATGGCAAAGCCTTCTTCAAAACACTCGTCCTCTGATACCACAATCAATAATTGCCCTCACTCCTTATCTGTCTTAATCTGTACATACATTCTGGGAACAAAATTATTTTAAGAACTGCTCGCCTGTGGAACATAAAGTGTTTTCCAACTGATTACAATATGCTTGTCTTCAAGTCAAAAGTAAACAAGTTCTTGATAAGCCGCCCCCTTAAGTAATCTAATTTACGGAATTCCCATTACTAACTATCACTGATAGTTCCCATTGACTACCGTTTACTCATTTGGCATTATCCTTTGGTGACCTCTGAGCCTTCATAAAAGAGGATTACTTGGTAAAAAATAGATGTTTTTTTCCAATCAGGGATATCTGTGATTGTATAGATGATAGCTTTAGCTAAAATAACGACTATAACTAGAGAGTTGAATATTTGGGGTTCGATTCCAACTGAATGCTCTGAAGTGAGTTTTATAACGTTTGAAATCATAATTATTAGAGGGTTTGCTTTGTCGTAATATTTACAACATCCGCATTAAATAAATAAAATAGTTAAGCGTGTTTAACGCCCGGTCAATGTCAAGCGAACTGCTAGTGATATATATATATATATATATATATATATATATATATTAATGACTTATTGCAGTAGGTTAATTATTGCAGCTGTAAATTCGATTTCATATAAAGACAGGAAATAGATCAAACGGACATGAGAATACAATGAATAGTACAAGGTAATTTAGTGCAATATTCGAAAGAATAGCAAATTAGTATCATTGTAAAATATGTCGGAACAGCAAATGTACAAATCAGATTGATAGAAAATGAACGTATTCTTAAAAGTAAGTAACCGGGGAAATCAAATCAAATTAAAAAAAAAAAATGAATAATTAGAGAATAAAAGAAGAAATAATAATAATAGTAATAATAATAGTAGTAGCATAAATAGTAATAATAGTAATAATAATAATAGTAATAAATAAAAATGATGATTACGATGATCATCACTATGCCTAGGGTCATATATTCTTGGTCGCTTGCGACAGTAAAATTTTTCTAACGTTTTTCTTTTGTACGCTTAAACTAATTAAGTGATCATTATGAATGTTAGGAGGCAATTGCTAAGTGCAAGGTTAGATTAAGTGGGCTGTATTTAATAGTGAGGCAAAAAGGGTTCTTTTTACTTCAAATTCACCACTTATCAAGGCAAGGAAGCTACTTAAGGATAAGGGTAATCCTTTATACTGTTAGTTAGTGAAACAACTCAGTGATAACCAGTAATGATTGAACTTGATAGGGCTAAGATATTTAAGAGAACGGGTCAATAAAAACATATTTACATTGGACTTTAAAACGACCGAGTTTTAGTTAGCCGGGAAGCAGCTCAACAGTATCGTGTTCCTTTTTTTTACTTCGCAAACTGCATTTTAATACTGTTATTCATAAAGTCGTACAATCAAATACAATGTGGCTTGAAGCAAGTTTAAGTGATATTTTGTTGTTTCATCTTTCGACGCAATTAAAAACACCCAATACCTGTCCTTGTAATGATATTATTTAACAGCTATCCAAAATCTTGATTCATTCTATTAATATCCACATCTGTTTCATATTCGCTGATAGCATAACCCATATATATTATTCTTAATTAGTAGAAAATTCTATCTCGATTAATGTTAAACGTTTGAGAAAATATAGTACATTTATATTATTCTTACACATACGTATGTAATGCCGTAAAGGTTAGGGTTAGGGTTATCGTAGAAGTGTTAAGTAATATGCGAATTCCAAGTAAACTTAGAATATAAACAAAAATAAAGAAACGTGTCAGAATACGAAGGAATTTAGAATTGAGATCTGGAAGAATAAGTTAAAGAAAAAAATGAAAACTCATGAACAATGGAATGAAGCACGAGTAGAAGGAGGTCAAGTAGAAAAAGAAGATCAAATGGATGACGGGGCAAGGGAGAAGTAGAATATAAAGAAAGGAAAGACGATTGGAATCGAAAGGAGACAGGAAAGAAAGAGCGAAAAACGAGATGTCACATAACACGTGGCATTTACAACAGTTTCTGAAAAAGAAATTTAAAATGTACAAACAAAAGATATGAGGACGTAATACGAAAACTAGTAAATACGGAGAAGAGCAATGGGGAGAGAGGAGATGGGTCAGCAATTAATCGGCGAAAATGTAGACAAAAATAATAAACTATATTTTATGACAGGAAATGAGATGAAAGGGCAGGAAGTAAATAAAAAGTGAGAGAAAATAAAATAACCAAAAGAAAAACCACAGAATATTACTTAATAGAAGATAAAATTAGAATAAATCACCCAAACAAAAAGGACATACATTAAATAAAAATAATACTAAAAAGATGAACAACACATATTTCAAAAAGAAAAGAAAAAAAAAGATATGAGAAAACGGCAATAAATAAGAAACGGCAACAATATCTTAATATATGAATATAATATCTTAATCTATCTATAAATATAAAAGCGAAAATGTATGTATGTACGCTTTTCCTCGATGTCCACAAAAGGCTTCTTTCAGAGAAGCGCTCGCTCGCTTCACAACTTCTTAAAACTTTATATCATCTATAAATTGTAATATCTCACACTTAACCACGCAGCTCGCCTGTCTATTTAATTTTATTGACTTTCAAACGTTAATTATTCCACATTTCCCACATCGGCACGCGTTACATTCGGTTTTCAGTATAAACAAAAAGCGAAACTCGACTCTAATCACAGGCCCAGAGCCAGTGGTCTCTAGCGAGCTAAGTAACGTTTGCTCAATGTCGTCTTCGTCATGTCAGATTGTAGCTTTCATTTCGAGACGAGGGAGCGGGTTTTTAAAAACAAAAAAACCGATTTATTGACCTCATTAAAAACTCTCCCGCACAATATGCTAATTGCTGAATAGCTATCGCCGTCATGTCAATCAAAAACGCGCACCTGCTTTTTTTTCACACTTTACTATTTCCAACTACGCGTCGTCAAGACTTTGTTTTTTTTTTCACGGGCACCTTTTATTTTCACATTTCGGGTTGTTTCACACACACCTACAAACACCCGGGCAACGCTGGGTACCCCTCGCTAGTATATAAATACAATGAAAATATAACAAGAAATGTAAGTCCAAAAAGGAAAGAGATAAAAAGCAATACGGAAATATGTATCAAATAGCAAAATATGGGGAATTCGAAAACCAGACTAAAAATAATAATGAATAATCAGTACAAAAAAGGATATACTATGAAATCGCAAGGTGTAGAAAGAAAATTGAATTGAAATAAAACGGCGCAGCATAATCAAACTGTTAAACAAAGTTAACCTGTTTAGAATAATATACGAGAAAGAAAAAGTTCGGATTATGCGAATGCAGGAACAGAGGACATATTTTTAAATAGAAATATAAGGCAATATGAAATAAAAGCAGAGAAGGCGATAAAGCATCAATAGTAGAGTATAAAGTATATTTTGTATTAATAAAAATCATGAGAGAAAATACGAACAAGCAGAAGATGGGGCACAGAAGCAGCATGGTAAAGGGCGAAATATTATAAGATAACTAATAAATGAAAACTAATATATCAAGAATTTAGTCTAATTCATAAACCCCTCTATTTGTCTGTGTGTACCAATATTTTAAAACCCTATCGGAATAAAATGTCACTGACTGGAAGCAGGGGCCTGAAATTATTAGATTTTTTTTAAGGACAATAATTTTATGGCGGTTTAAATAGTTGTAACGAATAAAACGGAGGTCAAAATTGAAAATGTAGGTCATTTTGTACATTCATCTTAGTTTATTTTTAATCATTACATATACGTGACACGTTAGGATATATATATATATATATATATATATATATATATATAACATATATATAACATATATATGTAGCGTATATAATATATATATATGTAGCGTATATAATATATATATATATATGTAGCGTATATAATATATATATATATGTAGCGTATATAATATATATATATAGATGTAGCGTATATAATATATAGATGTAGCGTATATAATATATAGATGTAGCGTATATAATATATATATGTAGCATATATATAATATATATATATATGTAGCATATATAATATATATATCTAACATATATAATATATATAATATATATATATATATATATATATATATATATATATCTAACATATATAATATATATATGTAACATATATAATATATATCTAACATATATAATATATGTATAATATATATAAAATATATATAATATATATCATATGTATGATATAATGTATACATATAATATACTATATATATAATATTATGTATAATATATATAATAAAATATATTATATATAATATTATGTATAATATATATGATAAAATATATTATATATATAATATTATGTATAATATATATGATAAAATATATATATATATATTATGTACAATATATATAATAAAATATACATATAATATTATGTATATTATATAATAAAATATATTATATATAATATTATGTATAATATATGTAATAAAATATATTATATATATAATATTATGTATAATATAAAATATATTACATATATAATATTATGTATAATAAAAATATATTGTATATAATGTATAATATATATAATAAAATATATTATATATATAATATTATGTATAATATATAATAAAATATATTATATATATAATATTATGTATAATATATATAATAAAATATATTATATATATAATATTATGTATAATATATATAATAAAATATATTATATATATAATATTATGTATAATATATATAATAAATATATTATATATATAATATTATGTATAATATATATAATAAAATATATTATGTATATAATATTATGTATAATATATATAATATTATGTATAATATATATAATATTATGTATAATATATATAATATTATGTATAATATATATAATATTATGTATAATATATATAATAAAATATATATTATGTATGATATATATAATAAAATATATATTATGTATGATATATATAATAAAATATGTTATATTATGCATAATATATATAATAAAATATATATTATGTATAATATATATAATAACATATATTGTATATTATGTATAATATATATAATAAAATATATCATATGCTGAAATTCTGTGTATGTGTCAGATAGGCTCCTATATGGGTTGCTATTTAAAAAAAAACTGATTTCATATAATCATAGAAAATGTATCGAGACACAGGAATAGCTATGTTTGATCTGACAGAACCATGGTTCATAAAAATTGTGGTGCCTTCGTGGTCACATTGTCCACAAATATGGAACTAAAAAATTAAAACTAAAAAAACGTTTAGAAGTGTTTTTGATATAGATGTACATGAGAATACTTTTATAAGTATGTGTTAACTTACATAGGGATCGTATAATAAAATTGTGGGGTCTTCATTCGCGCCTGGGCTCCATAGAAATGGAATTAGACACACACTTTAATAAAGACTTTTCATATCTCTCTGCGTAAGTATAATTTTATAATTATGTTTCAGTTTGAAGAAATATGGTATAATAAAATGTGTGTGTGTCTGGTCACGAATAGACTCCTTTATAGTTGACGATTTTTAAAAACTGATGACATATGATAGAAAATGTATCCAGACACAGGAATAGGTATGTTTTATCTGGCTGAACGGTGGTTCATAGAAGGTGCGTGGTCTGCGTTCGCGCCTCATCCACAAAGTACGGAAATAAAAAAAAATGAAAAATTGAAAATAAAAATTAAAAAAAACGTTTATATAATATATATACATATAATAGATACATATATATATATATATATATATATATATATATATATATATATATATATATATATATATAATCACGCCATCGATAAAAAAATATGCAATCATATATAATCACGCCATTGATAAAAACAATATATATATTTTTTTAACATTGAGGATATGTTCATAATAACACTGCAGAAAAAAATATGTTTAAATCCGAAGTAGTAAAAAAGTGAAACCTCAATTACGGTTCAGTTATTTTCTGGACAAAAGTTTCCAGGTGGGGGGTGGGGAAACACGGGAAATAAGCTTTGGGAATAATAAAGTCAATTAATAGTCTTATCTTTCTGCATCTTGTGCGTTCTTTATTTTAATGTAATTAACGTTTTAGTTTTTGTTTTTTTTTAACTATAATTTAACGACAGCAATGTATTATTCAGTACTTTTTTTAAAGTGCATTTCTCGTACGATTCATTTCTTAAACATTACTCCAAAGACGATCAGTGGAAAAAAATAAACAAAGTCTTTAAATGAAATATTGTGACGGGTTTATTTGTCTACGATGATGCCCCTGAGATAGAATTCATGAGTTTCTGTTTTATTGCCCTTATCTTTGACAGCAATGCTGTATTCCAGTATGAGAGATAACTATTTTATTAGATGCATGAAAAGTAGGCTGATCGGCTTAATTGGACTTGAGAAAATAGTTTCAAATAAAAATGAAGTTTAGAGACCGTGTTGAATATTAAGTATACTCTTTTGGAAAGATACTTTTAATGAAGTTTAAAAGATAATACCATGAAATGAATACCGTTTATTGATTTTATTGTGAGACGCCATAAAAATTTCCTGATCGTTATCCTCAACAATCTAGTATCGAAAGAAATCCTATATACTTGTTTTATTGTCACTGAGGTCTGGCTGTTAATCCAGGAAAGGAGGCTACTAAAGGATGAGTCAATTAGTGTGAGGTTGTCTGAGACTACGATCAGGGATCATTTTTTTGTGGGAATTGTTTAGAATTTGATTTTTAAGTGTGCAGGATGGCAGAAACCGGTTCAAATTGAACAAGAAAACTATTATGTTATAGTCAGCTGAGAGATGAGTTAGGTAATCGAGTTTATAGGGATCACTTCCAGGGGAGAAGCTGTGTTCATGGAATTAGCGTTTAGATTAGGGCACGCAAGATAGTAGGGAAACAATGGTTGATATTTTAACTTCAGTTCTGTTTGTGAAAGTTTGGCGGGGGGGGGGCTTATTTGACGAGTACTATTATTAAAAATAAAAAAAAATTAATGAGTAAAAAAAATTAGAAGATCTAGAAGTAGATAATCCTGTAAAGATGATATCAAAAAAGATAAGTGTGTATTATTATTATTATATTATATATATGGACAAATGGGCACGATCTTTTGTGCAGGTAAACGAAAAGTTATTTGCAACGGGGTTCTCGCGTCGATTAGATTCATCGAAACGTTTTCGCATACTTCCCAGAACAATAGTAATATCAGAAATTCGTAAACGGACATCTTCACTATCATTTTGAGCGAGTTAAACAAAATGTCCAAAATGCTATCGTCTCGGTTGTTTGTTTGTCTTTTTCGTATAAATAAAGCGAAGCTATTCGAACGCAACCTTCGGCCCGGTTAGTATCTGTTCTGTGATTGGTACTTGGTCAATGTATGTGAAACCTTCATACTGAGACAATTCCTATTCACTTGGATGGAGCTGATTTTCTTTTTAACTCACATTAAAAACAACCTTGTGTCTAATTTGCTTTCGTGAAAGATTAAAAAAACAACAACGCAATTTCTGCAATGACTTGGTTACATTTGAACGCTTTAGATTCCTGTCGCGTCATGAAGTAGCGGACAGACGTTAGATTTTCTTTCATATTCTTTTTCGCTTTCGCTCACGGGTTCCAGCCTGGGTGCCTACTACCACTTTTATATTTTTGCCACTAACACCCGGACACCTACGGACAGCTAGGCTAGTTTTAAATAAATGCAAAATTAGATAAATAATACAAAGTAAAGAAACGACAAAAATTTAAGGAAAAAGACAAAAAAATAAAAATGGAAAAAAGACGATAAAGAAGTGAAGATTGTAGTATGAATGCAGACAAATAAGAGTATATTAAAAAGCAGAATGTAACCGAGGTAAAAGAATAGAAACAAATCATGGAAGAACGGTATAAAGTAGAAACCAGGAAAAAGTAAAAGAAATTAAAAAAAAATAAGACAATAGAGACAAGATGAAGAAATGTACAATAAGAAAAATGAAAAATACAAAATTAACACAGTGAAAAAATTATGAAAGTACAGGCGACTAAAATTAAAACGACAAATAGAAGAATTAAACATCACAAAACGTTGGTAGTAAAAGAATGAAATGAAATGTTTCATGTAGAAATGCATATATTGGACACAATAAAAATAACATACCAAATTAACTAAGAAATTTGATAGGTGTCTATTAACTAAAGATCAATTTCCACATGGAAAACACGAATAACCGCTAAGAGAAAAGATACAAGGATAAATAGAAGATAGAATAAAATATATGGAAAGACGTCCAAAAAATAAGAAATGTCGAGATAAATAGAATATTAGAAGATGAAAAATGCGTAGTAAGGCGGGAGTCTTATAAGACAAGGGTAAAGTTAAAATGAATGATGTTTTTAAAAAAAATATCAAACAAAGAACACCTGGATATAGCATATTACGATAAGCATAGAGGATGACAAAAATTAAAAATTGTATGGGGGAAAAAATCGAGAGAAATGTTGAGAAGAAGACGATAAAAACAATAGGGAGTTTATATAAGTCAAAAGCCGAGAAATAATTAAAGAGAAAAAGAATAGAGTAGAAGAATAAAAAAGTGACATGGAAGATGAATAAAGCGATAAAAAACAAAGACTGTGAATCGTAAGTCAAAAGAGGAGAAAGAAATAAACAGAAACAGAGTGAAAAAACAGAAGAAAAAAAAACATACAACCAAAATGTCGGGGAATAAAAAGAAATCAAAGAATTAAAAAAAAAAATGTTTAACAAAAAAGGAAATATAAAACCGAAGAAAAATACAGAAGAAAAAGCAGGCAAGTTACACGAATAGAAGTACAAAAATGAATATTAATTAAGGTATCTGACGCTGCTGAAGACTATAAAAAGAGAATACGCGACAAAAATGAAGGAAAAAGGACCAAGATCAAAAGAAAAAAAAAAGAATATCGAAACAATTTCCCTGAGTAAAAACGTAACACAAGATGCGCAAGGCATTATAATCGAAGTGCAAATGCCACAAGTCACAACTACTGAATTTAAATGCAATTCAATTTTTTTACCGAAACTGGAATAGACATTTGACATTTTCCCCGACACTTTTACTAATCAGGACGAAATACATTTCAAATGCATCATTAAATCGAATTATTACGTGATAAGCGATTCAACTTTTCTTTGACTTCCGCTAAAAATACACAATCTCATGCGATTTTGAATACAAGAAAAAAAAAATCCGAAAACAGACTCTAATTATCACAGAATAAAATCTGGCATTATATAATTTTATCGAATGGTCTTTTTAGATCGAAAAACCATGTTCGTTGCTTTCTACAGATGTTTTAGACATTTGAAGCTTTTTTTTTGGGGGGGGTATGTAAATTGTGATTGCAGGAAATAGTGTAAAATTTACTGACCTTTAATTCTTATTCATGAAATATTAAATACATGTTCGGCGTTATTATTACTGTCGTGTGAGGTTTAATGCCATCGTATCTCTACCATTATATGAAAGGAATTTTGTATGTGTGTGGGGTTGTGAGTTAATTCCCTATATACTAAAAAACAGCTGGGTTGATACTTATAGAATTTAAGAGGAAAGTACTTTCTATGTCTGGCAGTGTTCTTAAATAAGATTTGTATTTGGATGCTTTAAATAAGTATCGATAATAAAGATAATCTTATGACTCGGTTTTGACTAAAATTTTCAACTTCCACAATTCTAACAGCACAAATAAATTTGAGAAATTTTATTACCACACAAATCCTGACATATACAATCAACAGAGAGATGCTCGTTTGAAATGAATGTTACTGTTTTAAACACAATTGCACTATGATACTTGACTTTTTTCTTTTAAACTTAAATTCAAGTCATTATCGCCGCACGAGCAACAGAGAAAATTATATGTTACCAAACGATGCCGTCTCGATATGAGAGAGGCGATGTAAATGTTTATGTTTAGAGCACAAATGAAGCATACTCCGTGATATTTGGATTTTAATATATAATTAAAGACATCTATAATATAAATATAACCTGTTTATTTAAATGCATGTATGCATGTATGTTTTTATGTCTGCCAAAACTTTCAAGAGATACGACTTTTTTCACGATGTCAGTATCTTTTAAAAGTTTGACTCTTCGGACAAAAAATTGGCTGAAAACATTTCCTTCACCCGTAACTGAGTACATTTCTATAAGCAGATATCGTTTTTTTCGACGATTTTTTGGAAAGTCATTCCCTCTAGCGTTAATTTAAATTTCACCACTTCCGGTCTGGCGTTGGCGCAACAGCAAGGACATCACATATTTTTTACGTTCTTTTTCTCCTTCGCGGTAGGGGTTCGAAACTGCCTGCCTACTACCAATTGTTTTTTTTTTTTTTTTTTTTTTACTCAGCACAAACCTCAAACATGCGGGAAACGTCTAGCACACAGGCTTGTTTTATATGCAAAATATCTTTTTAAAAATTAACAGTAGTATTTCCATGGCAATTTATTGTGATGAACTTACTGAGGGGAGGGATATGATTAATAAGTGGGCGTTTTCACCGATTTCGATGACAATAAAAATATAACAGTGTCTAACATTTATGAATTATATTTCAATCCCTGGCAACGTGGGTCTTTTTTGCAAATAATACTATATAAATGAAACTGTGATATGCATTGTTTACAAGTTGATGAGAATAAACTACCTGTTTTCGACCGAGGGGTCCAGGGTGGAGGCACATTATCTGTAGATTACTTAGATATTCTATTATATAAAGGACAATGTATGTGTGTTTGTATGTCCGCTAAAAACGTATGTCATCCCTATCTTACAGACACCATAGCAGTATAAGGAAAAAAATTGAAAAAAAAATCGTCGCCTAATTTGTGTAGAAATATCGGTTTGTTTGAAAGGAATCGGATAAATATGATATCTTCAAAACGAGCATGTTTGAACAATCGTTAAGTTCTTCCGTTTTAAAAGGATGAAGTTGCGCGTGATTACATCAGTGATTTTGTGGTCGTATTGATAACGAGTTCGCTTACTGAAGTTGTTTGCTCACAAAATTTTGCTTTCTGTTTCGCTTCTAGCTGGTGGAACCCGTTTTATCGTTTAACGACCAGGCAACACCTCTACGCATCCGTTGTAACAATTTACCTGATTTAAGCGTAGCATTTTTTACGCCTGGGCAACGCCGGGCAACACCCACTAGTAACAAGTTTACAGATATCCAATTGGATTTATGTCTAACTTTGTTATATGTTTTACTACCCATTTCTATTTTGATATCCTTTAAACATTCAAAGCATCCCTAACGAAATCATTGTGTCAACGTATTTCTTTAAACATCCCGGGAGAAAAATGGAATAATGACAACAGCAATTAGGCATATATATATATATATATATATATATATATATATATATATATATATATATTTCAAGAACGTCTGATTGAACGAAATAGTTATTTTCTTTTTTTTTTTTTTTTCGACTTTTCTTACTTTTATTTCAGCTGGTATTTTGGATAAAATGCCGCCCAAAAGTTGTTGTTCAGTGTTATTTACAAGCGCTTTCTACCGATGCATTCGATTATGACCAGGATCGACTGTTGTTGTCGTTTTTTTTTTAGTTTTTTCTTTGGAGTTTTGGTGTATTCATAGTGTTTTTCGTATTGGTTTGAAGGAAGGGTGGAGGAGGGTTAGGGGCGAAATATTTTTGCTTTTAATTTGGATGTTCTTAGTTTATAGTTTATTGAGTTTGTTACTAGTAATTAAATACTGTTAGTATATTTGTCCCGGTGTTAAATGAGATCTGGTTAAAAGGGGGCGGTAGTTTTTGTTAGGCACTGTTTTATGGCACCATTGCCAGCTAAATTAGGAGTTAGTCATCGAGAGAGTGTTGTTGTAGTGTAGCCGATGTATGCGTTGTATGAGTTTTTAGAGTGGGTTCGGAGATATTCCTCGAATAGCAAATAGATTCGTACACTACATTAGTTTGGTTTAGTGTGGTGTTGGTATTTTTATTACTTTTAATTATATTACATATATATATATATATATATATATATATATATATATATATATATATATGAGAGAGAGAGCCAGACCAAAAATTATATTTGTCAGGTTTTTAAAGCATGTTTTGCTTTTTTTTTAATTACAGAAGATACTGTCATATCTATTTGTATTTCGAGTCTAAAAAACGTGACAGTCTAATTTATAGTTGCCAGTCATAGTCTCTATATATAGCAGTAATTGATGTAATTGAAAAAAAGTATATATATATATATATATATATATATATATATATATATAGAAATTAGATGATCACACACCTCTTTAACATGTAATAAGCCTTTGTAAAGTAAGTGGTTGCATCGTTTTTACTATATAAATATATCACTAGCAATGCAATAGATGGTAGATCGCTGTTCCATTTGAGGGTAATTGATAAAGTACAGAAACGTATTCAATTCGATTGACCCCACCCTTTTTCTTGATGTTTCTAATCGTAGTCTTTTTTATGAATATTACTACATCTTTTTCAAAATTGTCAAATATTTTCGCGCGTTTACTTCATTGGTCTACGATTTTCCATCAATTTAGCATTTTGATACCTCCTCTTTTACACAGTGTCTCATTCAGTACCTTTTCCGCTATATCCGAAAAATATGCACTAGAGCCTGCTGACCGACTTCCTCCTAGCTAATAACTTGGTGATTCAAGACTAAGGGCTATTTTCTCTGCGATAATAATCTAGCGTACATTCTTATATCAATTGCCTCACGTTTTTTATCGAACGATTTAAAAAGTGGTTGGAATATCGAATTACATATGTGTACACTGATATGTAGTAATCATCATAATTTAAACCAGCTTATATCTGTAACTTCATCTCTAACATATCTTATAAAAACAACCTATAAGGTCAGGAAATATTTTCAACAAGTCATCGACTAGGGAAAGAATACGTACTATAATCTATTTGTTGGTTCCTTATTAAGTGAATATTTCCTATATATTATTCCAATAAGTGTTTTAAGGCAGGAAAAATGCATCGACTCTTGTAATTCTGTAGACATTATCGAGGATTAATATCATTCTATGTCTAGCGAGTAAAAAATAGTATTTTTTTAATCTTTAAAGGAAATATTAAAAGCAAATAATGATACATCTACGCAATAGAATAACTTATGGCAACTGATAATTGAAGATTCTCGGAAAAAATTAAACATCGACAGATATATCGAAAAAAAGAGAGCGCCGAAATAACATTTACTTTTGTCTATTAAGAATACGTCGGTTACAATGCACAATTGCAAGACAAGTTTGCAAAACTATCTCGTTTGTTAGCAGTTGAGGAAGAAATATTATTTCGAATTGCTAAAGCCTTATTATTTGAGTATCTTGACCATAAACTTATATATATATATATATATATATATATATATATATGTAAAGTCAAGGATTTAAAAATAAAATAAAATCTAGTGTGGAGTCCCAAAAAAAAGATTTCAACATAAAATAAAAATGCCATGCCAAATTTATAGATATGCATGGAATAATGGATAAGTGTTTCAGCAGAATAGTAAATAGAAACAAACGCGAACAAATCTCAAAGGAAAACCCATATATTTCAGTAAATACGGCCATCTTGGATTCGTCGGAAGAATCATTATATAGCAAAACTAATAGGCATTGGATAGTCTAACACAGCAGAGGGTGAGAATGAATGTCTAAGTGAGAGTGAGTGGTAGAGTTGCAACGTGAAAGTGTTGAGTAATGAAAGAAATAGGTGACGGGATTTAAAGGTGGCGGAGATTTAAATGGCGCCGAGTTGTAGTGAGCTGTGTACTAGAGTGTAAACATCGATAGAATGTGAGAAGAAAAAGAAAAGGAGTGTGCAAAGTTCTATGGGAAAAGTGTATATATATATATATATATATATATATATATATATATATATATATATATCAGGTTACAAAATATCCCATAACATATTATTGGGGCGATTGTACAGTAGAACAACGGAATACGGTGTCTCTAGTATAGGTTTGTTTTTTTAAGAAATATATATATATATATATATATGTATATATATATATATATATATATATATATAATCTCGGGTTACAATGTGGAATACGATGTTTTTCCAAACTCTAGTTAGGGTATTTACCCCGCTTACGGTGTTATTATAGTGTTCGTTCAGTATATACATGTGTTATATACTATTAATTCCGGGGTTCTACTTTATATTTAAATGTATAGGATAAAAATCTACTTTTTATAAAACTATATGATTTAGGGGAAATGATCCTATTGTATTACATGTATACTTATATGTAGTTGTGTAAGTTTCTTTAAAACTATATATTGAAAAAAATGTCCTTCTTTGGATGATTTTTTGTCAGTACGTCAATAAATTTCCTGCATTTACAGAATAAGTTTACCTACACTAACAAATGATTAATTAAAGGCGTCATCAGTTGTTTACCATGAAACACCCTTTCAGGATTTCGAAACAAAAGGATATATAAACTTATAGCTCCCTAGCAGTGTTTTTCAAACAGAATCTCCCCCCAAACACATGATATATATATATATATATATATATATATATATATATATATATGGTAAAAGTGGTAATTATAAAAACCTGAAGAGAGTGATCAAAACTATTGCAGGGCAAATATGTGTTTTTTTTATTACCGTTTTATCTGTTTGGTTACATATGTTTCGGATGGTGGACCGTGTTTACGATCTAACAGCCTCGTCAAACCTTACAGAAAGGTTTGACGAGGCTGTTAGATCGTAAACACGGCCCAACATCAGAAACATATGTAACCAAACAGATAAAACGGTAAAAAAAACAAATATGTAATGAGTGATGGGATATTCTTATAATATTCCGATACAATTATTTATTTCGATTTTTATTTTTCATATGTTCATATTTAGTTGTAAAAAACGTAAATATACACGTGTCGGGACATGTAAAGATGTTTATTTTAGTAATCGTTTCAAATTAATTATTACTTATTAGATTTTCATTAGTACAAACAATGAAAATGTTGATATTTCACATCAATAAACCGAAAGATAAACACTTTAAAAGCCGTGTTTTGTGTAGAAATATGGGAAGATTCTATTTCCATCCCGATGCTCCAATATATATATATATATATATATATATATATATATATATATATATATATATATATATATACAGGGTGGTCAAAAAGTCAGGTAACATTTTAAAGAAAAATGATATTAGCAATACACGTACATTTAAGTACCATACATTGAAATATAAAATGAAACAAACATGAAATATGTTTATTTTGTTAATTGTCGTCCATTTCTCTCTATCAATCGCTGGAAGCGATTAACCACTGATTGTGTAACACGTGTAAGTACCTGGCCTTTTTACCATCCTGTATATATATATATATATATATATATATATATATACAGACACACAAAGGAGAGTTTTTGTATTTTATCTATGTTAATGAACATAAATATGAAGATATTTATCCCAGTGTCTATGGGTGCGTATTTGCAGTTAGTATTGTCTGTCTTAATGTCATAAATCGTAAGGATAGCTGAAAGTAAAGTTTATTTAAACATTAAAATTATTTTTTTATGCAGAAAAGGCGACGCAAATAAATGATTTCAAAGCAAACATATTATTTTCTTAAACAAATAACAACACATAAATAAACAGCCAGCAATTTTAATCAGAATTAATGCAAGAATATGTATTGCTCTTTGTATCTGTTTTTTTTTTGTTCTTTTTTTTACCAAAGAAAATGTAGGACAAGTGCCATTACAAGTGCGCTATAGGAACAGACAATTAATTTAATCAGACATAATGAATAAACATTCTTTTAATTGCGTTTTCAAGAACAACGATATCATAACACTGATTCAGACTTTCTTTATAGTAATTACGTAGTTAAGGAGTAACTTCCTTGGAGTAAATACCTAATATACAGTTTATATCATATTGGAAAATTATGTAGAGAAAATTTTGTTTTTTCACCGTCTTTTTAACCAATATATTAGCACATGAAACTGCAAATATTCGTTACTTTTTGATTCCTAATATGGAGTATTGATTGTCTCGATGTGAGGGCACAATAAAAAAACCCTCTCGTAACCAAGGTGAAATAATTAAACACGCTGGCCACGTCAATCATGCTTTACGCATGCGAGACATAGACGCTTAATGCTTACCTTTATCATGTAAATAAGAATAATGTAAATTATATATAAGGAATTGACATGGGAATTCATGCAAGGCGCATGTCCATAACAACGAAGCCCACAGGAAAGGTCATACAGCATTCTGTAAAAAAGTTATCCAGGAAAAAATGTAACCGGAAATACAGAAAAAAACCGTGAACATACATCTTTTATTGACAGAACAACTCTGATATTGACCAGACGCTCGTTTACAATCGTTCAAGTCTAACCATCTGGGCCACTGTTCACCAACGATGTAGTCCCATTACGACCATTGCGGATTACAGGACAAGTGACATTAGCATTTTAGTGCCTTTAGAAATGTAAATGATAATAGAAAAACTATTATTTCGATTCATCGATCTACTGTTCTCATCTTGAGTGTGATTTTCACAATGCTTCGGGCGATATAACCTCCGACCTTCTTCAGGTGTACCTTGTGAAAGTTGGAATGCTTCTGTCGAATTCAAGAATTTGGGCAGAACCTTTTATTTGCATAACAGGGGTAGCACGCTCTTTTTTCGCCAGTCATGATTGGATAGAGATCCTAAGTAATTCTTAATTATCCCACAAAAGATAATACATAACAGTAATATATATATATATATATATATATATATATATATATATATATATATATATATATATATATACACGAGTAATCGTCATATTTAACACTAAAAATAAAAAAAAAGTGTAAGGCTATTTAAATCCGTACCTGAATTCTACGAAAGAACACTTGGGGCAGCAGACAGAATACTTTGATATTCGATTGTAGATAGGCATATTCCCCTGAGGGTTAAAGGTTCAATCTTAAGTGTGGGCGTCCTCCATCCAGTCATGGGTTACGAAGCAAGAGCATGCTGTGAGTAAATAAAGGGTTCGCTCGTTCGAAACTCCGACCAAATTATCGAGTTCAACAGAAACATTCACTAGTTTTAAATTTTGTAAAAATCACACGAAAGGTGAGAACAGTAGTCGGTGAATCAAATTAAACGAAATACAATTCCTCATCTCAAAAATTCAGGGACGGAATATAAAAAAAATAAACATTTTTTTTTATATAAATAATTTTTTTGTTTTACTTTCGAGTCTATTTATCACAAGTATTTGTTGACATCTGATTAAAAGCAAATTATATCATAATCTGTTGAAAAAGAGTTAACATTGAATAGATATTAGACGTGGTCATTGGATGTTGCCTTTCACGTAATGCAAGTAAAATACTACAAAATATTGTACAAAATAAATTATATCAAACAGAAACACTAATACATAAGTGAGTAGTAGTTTTGCTATTGTCATATCTTTTGGCTAATGAATAATAAATATCAAAGAGAAATTCCACTACTATATATGAATAGTCAAGGGATTAAAATATAGTAAAATAGAAAACAATTATATGATCTTATGAGTGAAAATGATTTATATATTGTAAGAAATGTTATTACTTATTTAGGAGTGATACGATAAATGAGAGCTCCCTTGGATTCGTATGATTGTAATTGTTTGAACATTTTCAAGCGAATCTCGAAACGTATGTAGACATAAAGTATATTAAAATATTTGGTTAATTTTATTACTTTAAAATTTGTAATTATCATCAGGTGATATAAATAAAGATAAAATTATTTTGTATAAACTTTAGGAGGTTTCGGACAATTTTGTTAACCTTTTATTTAAAGAACCATTTATATATTTATCTCAAAGGCAAAAAACTGTTGGCGAGAATCCTAATGGAAGATAGGACCTTGAAAGGAAGCCATGCTTCTGGACATTTCCCTTTAAGCTACGAAAATTGAGGAAACTGGCAACAGGAATCGCGCGTGTATATCAAATAATTCATAGTTATACTCTCCCAGATTATTAGCGGGCATGAAGCCGCCAAAGCAAATCAGCTACGATTAGTCTTAATTAATAGCATATCAGATATTACTTCATATTTATAAGATACATAAACTTTATTACACTTCATTATTTTTCCCAGGTCTTCATTTAATACTTGTAATTTATTTTATTCAAGCTGTTTCTTTGAACATTGATCCACATTGCTAACGTACTCCAATAAGCTCACAATTATCCACGAAAAAAATAACATACAGACTAGAATATAAATACATAAGCGACTACAAATAAAACAAAGATAACAATTTTTAATTTCGTATTTGTTAAATCAGCAAAAACAAAAAAAACATTGAGAGAAAAAAAAAGGATATAATTACCTTGTTGCATTAGGCATCCTATGGTAAACCACAGGCTATTTAGAACAGTGAACTGATTATCTAGCTCATCTGATCCTGACTCGTACCATTCGTAGGGACTCAACCGGGCTATTATGTAGAGCATGAAGCTGACCACAAGATAGGCTGCAATGATGTATACCCATACCTCTGAGGTCAGAGGCGAAAGAAAGGAGAACAATTTCGGCGGCTTTTTGTGCGGTTTCTTATAGAGTATAGTAATACCCAGGTTTAAGAACGGTTTTGTAAAGTCAATAACTTTCTCACGTTTGTAAGTGATGGACATTCCAGCTACGGCCAAGTCCGCTTTCTGCAAAGACAACAATTAATTAACATTATGACATGAATAAAAGACAATATTCATTTTCGTAATCTCTACAATTATATAAATGCAACTTGGTTTGTGTGTGTGAGTTCGTTATAAAGTTTGAAACGACTGAAAAGATTTTCTTTTTTCACTCAGAGATAAGGGTTATTTCAAGTACATTACGTTAGTGTGGAGATTTGATGAAGTGTTTAATTAAGGGGGCGGTTCATTAGGAATTTGTTAACATTGGATTGAAGACCTCCAAGTTGTAGTCCGGAGGGAAGCAGACAGGCGGAACAGTTCCACAGGCGTGCATTCTAAAAAAGAAGCTTTGTTCATGGAATCCGCGTTTCGATTTAGGCACAGATATAGAGTGGGGGAAATTTTTCACAGTGGATTCAGCTAGACGGGTGTTTTTCGTGAAAGATTGGCTAGAACTTTAGTGTATTAGTCTAGGAGTGATCTTAGGTCTCCGTTGCGATTATTAATCAACAAATCCATCTATTTACTATTTACGTCGAACAGATGCAAGTGAATATTAATCGGTTCGTTTTTTCTCCTCTGTAGATACGTCAAATACGTATCCCTATTTTTGATCGTCTATGACGTTTTATTTTGAACCAAACATTGGATAAGGCTAGAATTGAACACTGTAGGCAAGTGTTAAAGTTTATAATGGAATATGGAATGTTACGAAATAAGTCCATTGTATACTCTATAAGAAATAGTTAAATATTGTTATATCGGAAAAAAGAGACGGCTGTCTATTTGTTCAGAAAACTGGAGAACAAATATGCCAGTTAAAAAATGGGCAACGCAAATTAAAAATATATTTTCTGTACAAGCTGCCACAAAACAAGGTGCAAATATAAACTTTTACCCCAATAAATCAAAACAGGTATACCCGAATGGAACTGTATTCGACATTAAAGAAAATGGACGACTATATTATTTAAATAGCGTAGTCCCATGAAAAACCGCCTGCCATGATCTACACCCATGGCATAAAATTCTTGGACACTGCAATATTCCTGATATCAAAAAGTTGCCGACTGTAGGTGATGGAATGCGAATACAAACATCAAAAACCTTCAACTGAAACGTCTGTACGCAGGGGAAAATGACAAACTATCAAAACAAGATACCAGACAAAAGGTCCAAAAAATCCTATCAATGGTTCATTGTGACTTGAGCGGTTCCGTAGAACCGATGGCTTGAGAACATTATAGATATGTGTTGAATTTCGTGATGACCATTCAGGTTTAATAATGGTTTACTTTTTAAAGAACAAATCTGATACCCTGCTAGCAACTAAGAAATATCTAGCCGACATGGCCCCCTACGGTGAAATCAAGTGTATTCGCTCTGACAACCGTACGGAATTCACCAATAAAGAACTTGAACTTTTACAAATTAACCATCATATTAGGCATGAAACATTAGCTCCTAGATCGCCACACCAAAACGGGACTGCTGAACGTGCGTGGCGGTCACTTTTTGAAATGGCAAGATGCCTACTCATTGAATCAAAACTCCCTAAAAACCTCTGGACGTATGCACTTATGGCGGCAGCCTATATATGCAACAGGTGCTTTAACAAAACACTATCTAAAATTGCATATGAATCCTTCTGCGGTAAAAAAAAAACAAATTTAAGCAGAATGCATATATTTGGTTCAACTTGCTTCGCATATATAGAGAAAAAGAGTAAATTGAACATTAAAGCCGACAGAGGTATATTTCTTGGATACGATAAAACAGTCAAGCCAATTTAATATTTTTTCCCGAAAAAAAAAAATAAAAAGAATCCGGTGTGTAAAATTCACGGACACGTTTAATTTTACAGACGAAAACCCGTCATATGAAGAGGATGAAATTATATTACCTCAAATCATTAGAACAAATGAAAACAATAAAAATGACGGTGTCCATGATGATGATGATGATGATAAAGTCGAAAGATATCCCAAAAGAAATAGAAGGCGACCCGATTTTTTTGTGGTCGACAATATAAAATATTATCAAATCGACTATTGCTATCCAATGGAAAATGCGCCAAAAAGCTTCAACGAAGCAATTAATTCAGAACATTGTGATGAATGGAAAATTGCCATGAAAAAGAAATAGATGCCTAACCGAAAATGATACCTATACGGCAGTGCCTCTCCCAAGAGATAAACATGTTATTTCTACCAGATGGGTCTTTACAAAAAAAGAGTACAGTATCAGGCGTAGAACAGTACAAAGCAAGATTTGTTGCTAAGGGGTGCTCTCAAATTTACGGTAAATAATACTTTTCTACGTTTTCGCCGACCACAAACCTAACGACAATCAGAATTTTAATGCAATTCGCATCACAATATGACATAAAAATTCATGAAATGGACGTAAAACATGCTTATTTGAATACCCCAATAGACTGTGATATTTATATTATCCCTCCAGAGTGATTTATAATGAAAAATAAAAATAGCGTGTGGCGACTTAACAAGTCATTATATGGTCTAAAGTAGAGTGATAAGTGTTGCAACACAGTATTCCATGATTATATTATTAAACAACAACTTAGACAATGCGCTGTAGACCCCTGTTTATATACCCAATACAAAGACGATAACTACTGATTTTGGTTTTGTGGGTCGATGATATTTTAATCGCATCAACTTGTGACATAATGTTAACTGATGTTAAGAACAAATTAAGTAAAAGATTCAAAATGACCGATCTTGGCAAAATATCCTGGTTTCTAGGGATAGAATTTACTCCAAGCAAAGGACTTGTTACGATGACTCAATCGAGATACATCGACAAAATACTATTAAAATGTGGAATGGGAGAGTGCAAGAAACGCTCTACACCGGTCGAAAATGATATTAATAAAAATATACACACAGAATCTGAAATAATTAATGACACACAATATCGCGAAATTATAGGTAGTTACTGCAACTAGGCCCGACATATGCTATACAGTAACAGAACTGTCACAGAAATTATCACGACCGACAATGAAGGATTTAAAACGAGCTGAACAAGTCCTACGTTATTTAAAAGGAACCAAAGAACAGAAGTTAGTATTTAGAAAATCAAGAAATCCCCTAAAATTAGGTTTTTCGGATTCAGACTGGGCAAACGACGAGGATCGCAAGAGTGTATCTGGATATTGTTTCAGACTCTCAGAAAATGGGCCTATTATTTCATGGAAATCTAAAAAGCAATAGATTGTATCTCTCTCTACGTGTGAAGCAGAATTTATCGCGCTCACACACACGACCCAGGAAGCACTCTACCTTAAAAATATCCTGAAGACTATTTTAGAGCCAGAATTGATTACAAGCCCCATAGTAATTAATTGTGATAATCAAGCCAGTATAGTCTTAGCACAGAACACGATAATCAACCAAAGATCTAAGCATACAGATATAAAATACCATTTAATAAAAAAACGTGATAAAAAAGGAATCCATTATTTTGAATTACATATCATCAGAACAACATATCGCTGATGTATTTACGAAACCGGCGACACGGATAAAGCTACAACGTGTTTTCTCCAAACTTGTTGGTGAATTCGACTGAATAATGTTTTTTCTTTCCCTGCCCTGTATGTATATAGATTTCTATATATTAAAAATACAGACCAGCGAAGTGCCAGTTATGAGAAGGCTCTTACTTTTTTGCATGAATATCAGTGGAAACCCCTAGGGGTAATGCTCAGAGTATATAGATTTCTATTTATCAAAGAAAAAAATGGTCCTGGACAAGACGTTAAACTGTATCCATTTTATTTGTATTAACACTTTAACATACTAATGAGTAACTAATACTTTTGCTTAAAAAAATCTTTGTAATTTTCCTTTTTGACATTTGAACACAATTAAAAATGGTATCTTTTTAAATGCTAAAATTCTAAGGCGCAAATGATTTCTAATTTTTGTTATGTCTAAGTAAATATAAAAACATATATTTATTTTTGAGCAGAACAAACACAAGGGACTTCCCCTATTATAAAAAATAGGGAGGATGTTACAATATTTTGATGCTATAATGGGGTATGATCCCACACAGTCGGACGATTCTATTTATAAACGATGCTGCTAAGAACTGACGAATCAAATTAACTACGTTCGGCTGCCAACCAATCAGAAACCAGAATTGCTTCATAAATATTAAACCTTTTCTAGAGCAATTTCACATGTTCTTTTCCCGGGTTTCGGCACGGTAAGAATATTTTGTTCTATGGAACTGTCTACTACAAACAATTCACCTCCCAGGACGTGTGTGTAACAGCGAACCATCTGAAACTGTTTCTGAAACTCAAAATGGCTTACACTTCTAGAGAATGCATATTTTATTCATTCAGGGAGACAGAGATTCGATTGATAAAGTAATGGCATGAGAGAGGTTGAAATATGTGTACTGAGAATTGTGGTGGGTATGTAGAGGAAAAAACTAGGCATAGTCTTTCCTTTCATTATACCATTCTAGTATTTGTAGCTCTTCAACTGTTGGAGAAAAGAAAAGTACGATGTTTTTTTTTCTTCTTCTGGGACAGCTTTATTATTTAAAAACATGACTTACGGAAACTTAAGAGTTGAACACTGCGTTTACTAAACAAATCTTAATGAGACGATTTTAAAAAACTGAGATCCGTGCAATTGTTGTTCCTATTTTCGCATAAATTAATTTTAAAAATAAAATAATATGGTTTAAACATCTTATTCATTTTTTTTAAATATTTATCGCGTAATAATACATTTAAGAAAGGATTGCCGAACATTCATCTTATAATTTTAGATTGGTATATTGCTCTAGGCCTTACGATTTTACTTACTTGATCTATGAGTTCTCCGACCATACCATTCCATTTTCCAGTCTTTGGGTCTTCGCCACCATATTGCCCGTCTTTTACGATGGTGATGGTGTAATTAAAATGTAGTTCTTCTGCGATGGCATTCAGAAGATCAATAGCAAACCCTTCATATTCCACTGTACCATCCAAACTTGTTTTGTTTCCCACATATGGAAGTTCCTGCAATCAGATTAAAAAAAAACATGTTATATTTTATTTATCACGTAACATGTGGGACAAACAATTCGTAGGTTAGCGGTTTGTAGGTAGTTTATATTTTATTGCGGCCAGTTGTAATGATGTCTTTTGTCTTAGAATAATGAAAGAAAATTACATTCCAAGTTAAAACCGACCAGCCTGCCAAGTGGTAAAATCTCGCCATTTAGATAAAAGTCCCAAGATATCGAAAATCTTAAATAAGTCTTTCTCAAGTTATGCATACTTCCCCGGCCCAGGTCCTTCGGGGCCTGGGCAACAAGTGTCAAGCAACTATCATATGTATGGGAACCCCCACCCATAAGACCTTGGTCTATGTAGGGGAAACCCTTAATACCAATTGTCACTATCCAGCTCTCCTTATCACCGGAGAGTTGGTCTCCATTTTCCCTTCACTCCTCACTTTAAAAATCGGCCTTGTGCCTAATTTGCTCGGTGGGGGAGCAAATAAATAGCCTTCCTCCAGTTATGCTTAGCCTTCGGGCCAAGATCAAAGGCTAGTGTCTCATTTTGTCAATGGAGGTGAAAACTTTTATACTTAAAAATTATTTTTGGTCCCAACCTGAGTGCTCTTTTCTTTTGTTTTTTTTGTTTTTTTCGGGGAGCTGGTTCAACCCCAAATTAAAAACAATCACATTTTATTTTCTTGGGAAACAAATAAATACTAATAAGTCTTCCTCAAACTGATTATTGAAGTCGCTCTTGTCTCCTGATTCTCTTATTGTATTACTATGTTGATTGGTTGGTTTCGGTTGCTTTGCGGCATATCAACCCTTTTCACGTTATTGATTCCCGCATTCAGTTATTTTGAAAATAGTATTATTTTGTACAAGACTTTGTTGTTAAATCTTTTTGTATCATCAATCGCAAGGTTGTAATATTTATTTTTGGTGTTTTATAGTAAATTTGCTCGTTTTCTACCTGTCCCTGGAGAACATGGACGGCTTTGCAATTTGAGATAGGGAAGAGAGTTACAAAATTAATGTTCGGTAAATTTAAAGTTGGGAAACCTGCCAGCAACTAGGGGGGGGAGATATGAAGAGGAATGGGAGACTGGCAGAAGGAAAAGTGGGAAAAGATGGGGTGGTGTTTCTCTTTTTGTTTTTGCACAACATAATTAAGTATAAAAAGAAAAAAAAAAGATCAAGATGCCAATATCTTCAGACAGCCTGATCTGCTAGCACCATGTTGATATTTGAAGATTTATCTCAAGACTTTAAAATGACTCGAAATAAACACTAAAATCATGGTTAATTATAATAAAGTACCCTACCATTGGATCCATTATATATTAGAAGGATGTATTGCATTTGTTTTAATTTACTCATATAAAAGAAGGAAAATTAGGTTTATTTTAAAAAAAATCAAATTTTGGTTCGGATCTACTTAAAAAAATGTGTGTACATTATTTTAAAACTGTATTTAATATAATTTATATTAACATTTACGGTTGTTTAATGCATTAATTTATGTGTTTCACTTATTACAATGGGTACATATTGTAAAATATTAAGAAATAAAATTATTATGCTAATAGCCATTAACACAATACATAAGCTACATTTTTTCTAAATCGGCTACTGGCTTTTTTTAAAGCATTGAAAATAATTGTTTTCCTTAGAATATCATGTTCGATTAGAATGAAGCAATAATGTATTTCTACCATGTAAGACTTGTAAACCTTTTATGCTTATTCTGCATATTTAAGTACACTTAAGAATAATATGGTTTTAAGTGTGATGCACAAAATTATCCAGTTTAGAAAATAATGAAATAGACATGTTTAATAATATATATATGGTGGATTCTCTCATCGAAGACGAATGAGGGTTCAGTATGCAATCTTCAGCAGCTCCCATGATCTGTGACACCACATACGTAATTGCAATCCTGTAGACGTCCGGCACACTCCTCCGCAGATGGTGAACTTTCATATGCTCGTACGTCAAAGATGCCTTCTCGAATGAACAGATAACCCTGCTTTGCTGTGTGCTCTGAAACAACAATGGCATACATATTCATTTTTAGGTGGATGTTTCTCGTGTTTTGCCTTCATATTTGCACGAAGGATGTCCCTATGACAAAGGCGGTTATGTTCAAATTCTTTGGTCCCCAGGAAACACGTCTTCCTCCATTTTCTGCGATCCTCTGCTGCACTCTCCCAGGAACTCAGAGAAATTCCACAACGTTTCAGGTTGTCTTTTAGTTTATCTTTGTAACGAAGCAGGGGACGCCCTATTGGACGGACAGAATTTGTCAGTTGCCCATAAAAAAAGTTTCTTAGGAACTCTTGAGTCATCTATTCTTACAAGATGACCCGACCACCGCATTTGTATCCTGATCAAAAATGATTCAATGCCAGTTATTTCACATCTCTCCAGTAATTCACTATTCGGAACACAATCCTGCCATCCAACGTTGCAGATAAAACGCAGACATCTCATATGGAAGGAGTCAAGCTGATTTATATGCTTGCGGTACAAGGTCCACGTTTCGGCACCATACAGAAGAGTAGGCAGAACAACAGATTTGTAGACTGCCACCTTTACTTTTAGAGACACATCGTGGCTGTTCCAGAGTCTGTGTCGCAACCTACCAAATGCCTCACTAGCTTTATTTATTCTACATTGAATGTCTTTTTCAAATTTAGCATCATCAGACACAATAGAGCCGAGGTATGTAAAAGAAGATACTGTTTTCAAAGTTTACCATCAACATATACCACTGGTTGTGAAGAGGACGTAGTGTTTGGTTTTGTCTAGTGAATAATTTCAGTCTTTTCATGCTAATTGTAAGACCGAAGGCTTTACATGTACCAGAAAAGCTGTTGAGGATGTTTTGCATGTCATCAAGTCTATGGGTGACAAGAGCACATTCATCAGCATAAAGGAGGTCAAGCACAGTCTGCACAGAAGTCTTGGTTTTGGCCTTGAACCGTTGCTGGTTAAATAATCCTCCACCTGATCGATACTCAACACCTATGCCTCCTGAGGCGTTCCTGAAAGCTGTCTCAAGCATCACTGAAAAGAAAAGAGCAAATAGGATCGGAGCAAGGACACATCCTTGCTTAGTTCCATTTGACACTTCAAATGGTTCACTTTGTTCACATCCAGATCGTACTGTCGCCACCATTCCCCAGTGAAAGGATATATATATATATATATATATATATATATATATATATATATATATATATTTACATAGGCATCGCAACTTATTAAGATCAAGAGGCCACTCGAGGATAAGGGAAAAAGAGTCTACAGTAGAAATTGGACAATATAGTAATTGTTAGTATATATATATATATATATATATATATATATATATATATATATATACAATTTGTGTGTCCCAAAAGGAGCTGACGGATTTGAAATCTGAATTCGACTAAATGTACCACTATGATAAATATCTGCTCTTCGGTGGTGTAACGACCTCTGGTGACTTCGTTACCGCCATTCTAGATGCTATAAAATCTTTTTACACTGATTTGTAGCTTCTGTTGGTCCATCTTATATTTGATCATTTCAGCTTCTTTTGGGACACCATATATATATATATATATATATATATATATATATATATATTGCATGTAAACGTTTCAGAATTAAAAAAAATATATCTTAGTAGAAGCACACGTAGTATTTCTAATTGAAGCAATAGGCATAGTACTATTAATAACATTAATACACTTAAATATTTGTTTTATACCATACATAAATAATAAGTATGCACATTTATGTTTAGCTTATATACAATCATTTACACAAGTGTCTTATTCTCGTTTCATAAACATTGCGGTATATGATGTTTTTTTTTTACAATCATATTCTTCTGTATAGCGAAATTTAAATTTCAAATGATATTATATACATTTATAAACAAAAAAATCCATCTCATTTTTTTCTAACTTTAAAGCAATACATGAATACCTTATTGATACATGACATTTGTTTTTACTTTGGGGTCACAATTTATCAAAGCCCGAAGTCCACTCGAGGATAAGAGTTAATAAATGTAAGGCGGTTGTCTAGTAGTAACTATAGTCTTGGCAATAGAATAATCTTTCATTCTTGGACTAAAGTATATATCCGAAATATTAAGACGCAGTTTATCAAGCGAGAACCACATAAGTCTATATAAAAATATTAATTAATAGTCAAAGATTCAAAACAATGAAAAGAGTATGCTGTTGTCACATTCCAATAATCACTAATTGTGTAAATTTCGTCAGCGTTGATAATTTAGGGGTCAGTTATAGAATAATTTGTTTACATAGGATTTAAATTCCACCAGGTTGTATTCAACCGAGGAGCAGGTCAGCGAAACAACGTTCTACAGACGAGCAGTTATGAGGAAACAGCTTTATTCAAGGAATCTGCGTTATGATTAAAGGCACAGCATGAAGGAAATCATATATAGCGTTTGTTTCTAGCCAAGTGTTTTTGTGAAAGTATACCAAGGGGGGAATCAAAGATTGGCGTTCAGTCGAGCACTTTCCTTGAAAATAACAATATAGCAGAAACAGGCTCGCGACCGATTTCTGTGTTGAAGAGGTTGCAGGAACGAGAATAAAGGCATTACTTGATTTTTGAACTCTATCAAGGCAGTATAGGGCGAGCAGAACAATTCTTTCCCAAAATGTGGCAATAGAACTTAAAGTAAATATTTTCAGAGAGAAAAGAATTAAATTGCAAACTCATAGAAATCAGAAAATAATCAGCAAAAACTTATCTCTAGTAGAGAATTAAAATGTTGACAATGAAACGCAAATTATAAAGTTTTTAAAAGTGTGCAGAGTATCTATCCGGTAAACACACATGATTATCAGTACAACGGGTTGGGATGTTAGCCTACGTTGTGACTTTAAAAGTGCAGATCACGTATTAACTTACCAGTTTGGTGACAACTCTCAGTGTTGAATTCGATAACTTTTTAATTATTTCCTTTTTGTTTTTCTGTGGACTCTCCGTCATATTCACACCTTCCTTGGTGGTCCATGTTCCAATCTGCAAAGAAAATAAGAATGATAAGCACTGAATTTATATTTTAACAAGTGAAACCTGAATGGTTCCACGTGAATGCACAGCGAATAAGGCGTTAGGAATTAAAAAATCGAGCATTTAACCCTCCCCATTTACTCCCAAAAGTAGCCACGGGATGTCAAACCCTAGAAAAATGAAAAAAAACAAACAAAATACAAAAAACGAACAGTGAAGTTTTAGGCCTTAACATATGTATATTTGCGTTCTGCACTATGCAAAAAAAAAAAAAAAAATGACTAAGTCCATTATTTGCTCCCCCACCCCATTAATACAGACGTACACGGGAAAATCAGGGCAAATGCGATAAAATAGTCCAAAAATGAAGTGTTTTTCTTAGCCTTAAAGACTCCTTAGGGTACACTCAAGAGTTCTCGCCAAGTATAGACAAATAAAATTAGATAGAATAAGTTAGTTACAACTTTTCAGGAAATTTTATAAAAATCCGCGGCATTATTTTTTAAAACAAGCACAAAAGTGTCAATTTAAGTCATTTTAACCAGAAAGACACCCATAAGGGGGCAAGCAGAGTTTTCCCGGAAAATCCGTTATGTACCTTTTTTTTTTTTTTTTTACTAATATCATGTTAGTATTTGTGCAAAATTTCAACAAATTCCAATGCGTAGTTATAGAGAAAAGTGCGGATGAACGTACAGACGAGGGTGACTTCACATATGCTATTTTCGAGGGATCAATAAGTTTTACATTTGATGCCACTTATATATATATATATATATATATATATATATATATATATATATATTTATATAGTTCAAGTGTATTGAACTCAACGCAGTATTTTAAAAAGCTAAATAGAAATAAGAGATTAGCATTTAAAAAAAATACATGGTATTAAATGTATAAATGCAAAGTGATGGTTGCGCTGTATCTTTTAGATGTTACTGCGAAGTCCACTGCTGTGCATTGTTAGTTTTAGTTTCAATCTTACTTAGAGGGTTGTCTGCTTTTGGAGAGAACTTAATTCAGACGCATAACTTGCGTTCGTTTTAATTGTACTGCTAACGTTGCCGTAGTTTTATTTTTTTTTAATTTGGGTTAAAATAAAACTGAGGCTATTAGTATTGGAACGAGCCTGAAGTTTAGCTGACCTTGCGAAACTACAGTGAATAATATTCCTCTTTTAAATAGATTAATATTCTATTCTCATACTATTTGCTATGACGAAAATATTCACATAAAAATTAAATGTGACACAAAAGGTATTCTTTAAGCTTAATTTAACGTTTTATATTTTTACAAAATTATAGGCGCTGCCAGATCAGGTTGTCTAAAGATATTGGCTTCTTGAGACGAAATGCACCTCAGATTGATGCGTTTTGTTTTTCTAATTCCCCTTGCAAAACATTCTATGTTCTGCAAAACCAACAACAAATCAATAACCCACATTTTCCATCTTTTGCCTTCTCATTTCCCTTTTATATCTATATATTCGCTTCCTGACTGGTGGTCCTGGATATGACCTTAAACTATATCCAGTGGTTAGGCGCCAGCTTGCGGGCTTTGGGGAGTGTGGAGCCACCCTTTAATTACCATTGCTCCCAGATCCACTCTGACCCGGAGTGGTAGTACCTGTTAGTATCCCAACTATGGGTTAAATAGAAACTGATTTGAAAACAACAAATATATTCTATTAAACATTTTTTTCTTCAAAATCTTTGGATTCGGCATTAAATAACCCGAAACTGGTTGATATGCCGTAAAACAAAACCAACCAACCAACCAATCCTGACTGGTTTTCTTACATAAAATGTACCAAACATTAGTATCGTCAGCATTTTCTTAATCCCATTGAAAAAACTCATTCATGTTCTGCAAGGCAGGAAACAAAAACGATAAAATCCACTATAATACAAACAACGCACTACAAACTAGTGATTGCTCTTGAATAAAAAAAAAACATTCTACAAAATAACTGGATGGGACATGAGTATTTCCAAAATAAGTGGATTCGGCATTAAATATCCCGAAAGTGATTGATATGCCGTAAACCACACAATCAAAAACAAAATTAAAAGTTACCTTTTCCAACAGCCCTCGTATTTGGATACTTCCTACTCCAGTTGGCATCATATAACATCTAAATAGTCAGCAGAGCTTACGTACAGATCTGCCATCTTAAATACTTACGTCGTTCACCGCACACTCTATTTCTAGTTATCGTCACGGTATTGTTATTTCATGAGAATAGATAAGCATCGTTTAAAAATATGTCAACAGCTTTAGATTCCGAAGTCGTTTACGTTAAATCAAGTTAAATGATGTTTAACTTTCTCTGTCATAGATAAACTGGATAATGTTAATATCCGAAACATAAGAGTAATACATTCATCTATTGACTTTTTCAACATTTCGAACCACTGACTATTAAAAACCGGCAGTATGTATACAGACAACATGATATATTACATTAAATGCATATCTATATGTTCTGTGATCTTTATAAGACTGGGTTAGTATTTATAAGAATTTTACATGCAAGAACAAGGCGGAATCGTTTTAATAAATGAACGCTTGATGGAGGGGATCTAATATCATTCGATATTTTACCATATATCCAAGCGATCTTTTCATCCGGAATAAAATGTACTTATACTTGCGCAGAAGCGCGTAAAATGTTTTCCATCTGGGCAGACACGGAAGCAAACCTTGATAGCGTCTAACCGCGAAATTGACGCCCATTGCTCATCAGTTTAAATTCTGTAATGTCAGTTCCTGTGGCTCGTGTTATGCATTTCGTTATTAAACCGATTCTGGCCGCATGCGCCCGGTCTCGCTTTTGTAATTCTGCAGTATTTTGGGCGTCGGAGCAAATGTCCAAATCAAACAGTTTGGAAGTGGATCGGAGAGAATATGCCATTCATCCCCCTCCCCGCCATCGCTCTTTTCAACTCGCTCCGAGTTTCGTCTTAAATGACATAATCACCAAACGTATTTCGTGCATTCCACTCAGCCGATCATATTTATCGCTCGTTTACTTTGATTTTTTTTTTTATTACAGCCAATGTTTGTTTCAGACGGTAGGGAAAATACAATTGAAGCCTTTTATCATAGATACATCTATATCAAAAGTGTTTAAGAAACATTTACTTTAGCTCCAGACAATTCGTAAAACCACTTAATGTATAGAGCTATCCCGAAAGAAAAATAATTAACATAAGGCCAAGAGATCCAAACAGCGAGAAGTAAACCAGCCTAATAATATGGGCAAGCTCGTATAAAAGAAGCAAGTAATAATTAAGGTCATTTTGAAGCACATAAAATAGTATTTATAATAAAAAAAATGAAACCAGAAGCATCAGGTATGTTAAAAAGAGTATGCATTTCAGTACATATGGCATAGCCAATTAAACTGCGGACGCGTTGTACATTATCAATAATCCTCATACTATGAAAGTCCTCGTTCTAGTAGTCGAACTTTAAAACTTATCCATCTGACATTTTAAGGAACTATAAATTTGGACAATCTCTATAGAAGATATTGCAAAGTCTGTGACTATGAATAAAGCTAAATACCCCGTTTCATTACCAGTATGTGTATATATATATATGTATGTGTGTGTATATGTGTATTATATACAGTGAAAAGCTGCGTGTTTAAGGACACCTTTTAACCTGTACACTCAAAGAGTTATTGATTAACATACTTTAAACTTTGTATATAGGATATTCATGTGGAAACATTTGTAATCAGGTTTCGTCCGGTGTAAAACTACTGTTAGTGTTCCAAAGATGTCACCGGATTTTATCTGTTTGTCAACTGTTTCACGACTGCGCATCCGGGAATCGCCCTGATATAAAGAATAAGTAGACTTGAAAACACTTTTTTGAATTCCGTATCAAGCTTACCTTATAGTTATCGTATTTGACTCACTGTCTTTGGGTGTTGGGTTCGATCTATGCTCGTGTGTGTGTGTTTTGTTTACAATACGTTAACTGTTTAGAAAGAAATAATATTCCTATGCACATATTTCAGTTTCGTTTTGTTTTACTTCATTTTTTTAAGGCGTTTAACATCACGTTTAATACCGAGCTACATCTGCTTGTGTATCTATAATTGCATCCTAGTCGTAAATAGGCAGGGACCAAACACGTTATAGATTCCGACGCAATCAGCATAAGAAAAGAGGAAACGAACTCAACTTGCTGTTGTAGGCTTTAACAAAATACCTTTATTCCTCCTTCTCGTTCGACGCGTGACTTTTCATCTAAGTTGTTACGTTACACACGTGTCTCCAAAGTGTTTTTTCGAATTAGAACACGTTCTTTTTTTATAATATTTCAGTCTTTTTGTTTGCCGTCACGTCACCTCGCACACGGCTGCTATTTGCGTACAACAACTATACACACATCCAAGTTCTGCCTGTAATATTACGAATCTGCTATTTATGTCCTTTAGTTTCTAACATAAAGACGAACATATGTTTTGAAAGCGATCCTCACTTGAAGAGCTGACCAATAAATTTAGGGAAACAAATGAAAATATTAACACAGAAATTGATAAACACAGAAATGGATAGTTTGTTTCCGTCAATAGAAAAGAAGCAGATTGTCTGGTAAACAGCTTATTAAACGCTTGTAAAAAAAATAACAATTAATTTTTATCAGGTCGGTTTTCGAACACATGGACGAGAACGGATTATCAATCATCTATGTATTCAGGGCCTCTTATAGTAAATCGGAATTACTTGCTATAAAGGAAGTTCTCATACAAAGCGGGTAGTCATTATAATTGTAGCTAAAACAGTACCAAGATCTAGTGTTGAGTATGTCTGGAAATAAAAACCCAGGCTTATCACTTTTCTGCAGTGCATTAAGGTACGCTGATCGGACGACCAAGTGGGTACGCGATGTTGCAAAGATCTGCGACTTGCTGTTACATCATAAAGGGATGTTCCCTTTTCATGTAAGCAAAAATAGGGAATTAGTTAAATGCATATATGAAATAGGATAATCAAGGATTCCAACTTTCGAAGCTAGATTTGGAATTCAAAAATTCCAATCATAAGTTAAAACAAATACAGAATGTTATTGAAATAAGGAATGTGGAATCGCAATGGTTTAACTCACACAAAATAGTTAGATATACATTTATTGGAAAAGGAATGTAATAATGAAATTTGTTTCTGTGAAAATTAAAATAAGGGATTTAATCGTCCATTGAGATTGTAAACATATTTTGTAAAGAGGTTATTTGAAAAATAGGTTACTGAACTCTGGGGCATGTCAAGTTTGGCAACGCGACGCATGTCACCGACGTGCTTTATGAGCACATGTTTAATCATGCGATGACGTGACGAGTTCTCAATATATGTAGAGTTTTAGATGCAGTCGGGGAGAAGAAGAGAAGAGTCGGGGAGAGGGAGCAGAGAGAGAGAGAGAGAGGTAAGAGACGGCTACTGACGTCAAACCTTGGAAGCGAAAGGTTAGAGAAGAAAAAGCCACGTAAAGAAACTTTGAATTCCTCGAGCGAAATGATGGACCGGTCATGAAATAAAGAACGTCATCATCTTTGTGTATCGGCGTATTCGTGTTGTTATTCAACAGAAAAGGTATTGTCCATTTATATTATAAGACCTTTTTGAAAATCATCATCTCAAAAATAGGTAGGAAATATATGTGCCATTGGTTATAGAAACACTCCCGTTCAGATAAGAACTGTCAAACGTATACATGCCAAACGCACAAACTCTCGGTATGTATATCTATATATCAAAATCTCCTCTCATTGAATTACATGCGGGTCTCTCTCTCTCTTTAAATTAATACCCTACGACAATATGAACATCTCACAACATGCAACACGAACATTCTTAAGACTCTCTAGATAAAACACTAAGACTCTTTAATACTCACATGAATAATAACAATACATAATATACGTCAGTAATAACACAGTACATAACACTTGCTATCAGAGGAAAGGTGTCGAACTACCTCTGATGGTGAACATTCTTCTATACAACCGTATATATAACGCTTAATATTCCAAAATGATCACCCATCTGCTACTGGTTGAGCTATTATTTGCTAGACATTGAGGATCTGCTACGAACTGGTGTCATCTGACGCTATAAGGATTATACCTGTTTACAGTTAATAAAATCAAATGTGTAACCTAATTTTTATACGTTTACTCATCACCAATATATTATATCCGAAAGGAACGTCTATTGGAGGGTTTACTAGTGTTATACTATTAAAAAAATCTACGAGGTTTTAAAAGTAACTCCAAAATTCTGAAGCAGAAAATTCATACTTGTTAAGCATTTCAAGATTTAAAAAAATTGAGTGCTCGACTTTTGGAATGACATTCGTACTAGAGGACAAATAAACATGCGTAAACTAATGTGAAATTTGCGTCACATATAAGCGGTGGGAGAATGTATATTTTATGGACATTTGATGAGGGCGATTCCCAACTAGGTAAAAGTTTTGAGTCTAGCCGTACCGCTAAGTTGTGTTCCACGAAAGCGCACTGCAGTTGGATTACTGCATATATGAGAAATAAAAATTTAAACAATATGATCGGATGTACTCATAAATCTGTATACTATATTTCATATTTTACGCATTATACGTAGCTAAACAGTATCTAAACAGGAACCCTTTTACGACCAATTGTAATTATGCATAACTCAATAAGCATGCTGGTATTGATATAGCTACCTTCTAGAAAATATCGAAAACTGCTTTTAAGAAAAGTAGAAATATAACGATATCGATTGCAAATGCGCTGAAATGTAATTATCGGTGAGGTTTCTTTATTTTGTATTATTCATTGTAGTTTTTGCTTTATATCGGATGTATTGCTATGAATTGCAAGCAATTATGTGTAAAACGGGGATTCTGTGTCAAGTGTAAAAGCACTCTTACTGATTCACTTATATGATTACATTTCAGCGAAATATGTAAATTAAGCTTATCAAACATCAGAAAAGGCAGTGAAATAGGTTTTCGTAAAATAACAGGGCGCACCAATGTAATTCTCCGTACACAAACTCCTACACAGCTCTCATTTGCAGATTGATCACTGACGTAAAAGAATGTCTTCTACTATTTATTGCAGTGTTAAGCACTTTATTGAAATAAAAATTGCGCTCTGGTAAATGACGGATAGAACTTATATCATCAACAAACAAAATCTGTTGCACAGCCTAGTGGCCAGTGCAACTGATTTTCAAGCTGGTGGTTTTGATATAGCAAGAAATTATCCATGCAAATGAGTCTCTCTCCCTATATATATATATATATATATATATATATATATATATATAACATAGGCGTCACCACTTATCAAGGCCGATAGGCCACTCAAGGATAAGGGTTAAAGTGTGTAGAGTAGTCAAAAGGACAATATAGTAATCGATAGTAATGGAAGTTCGGTAAATTTGTTAACTTAAGTGGAACGGCTCATCAGAAACTTGTTCACGTTGGACTTGAAGATAACCATATTATAGACAGCTGGAAAGCAGGAAAACGGAAGACAATTCCACAGCCGTGCAGTTCTAAGAAAGAAGGTTTGATCATGGAATCTATGTTTAGGTTTAGGCACAGATAAAGAGTGGGGAACATTATTGCTAATGTTTTCAGCTTGTCTAGTGTTTCTTGTGAAAGTTTGGCGAGGGGGACCATAGATTGATGCTCAGTCGAACAGCTTCCATGAAAATAACGATAAAGCAGAGACAAACTCGCAACATCTATTCTGTGAGATAGAGGTTGCAGCGAAGAGAAAAGGACATCTCCCAGCAAGCCACGAAATCTATTTTGAACCCTATCAAGGCAGAACAAGTTTTTCTAGCAGCTCCTGCCCATATGTAGCAACAGTATTCCATCCTTGGACGTATCTGGCTCTTATATCGATAGAGAATAGCATCAGCAGTGAGATATCTACTGGATCGATAGAAGGATCCGACCATTTTTCCAGCGGCCTTGGCAACAGATTTGATGTACGTATTCCATGTAAGATCAGGAGTATAGGTCAGGCCAAGAAACCTGTAAAAACTTGAGGCCTCCCCAAGACGAGAGCCATTCATTTTAATTGATGGCAGATGGGGATC
>NC_136501.1:100451484-100471484 GCF_053919585.1 Euprymna scolopes | reverse complement strand
TATATACGTGTGTATATATACGTATGTATATGCATATATATATACGTGTGTATATATACGTATGTATATGCATATATATACGTGTGTATATATACGTATGTATATGCATATATATATACGTGTGTATATATACGTATGTATATGCATATATATATACGTGTGTATATATACGTATGTATATGCATATATATATACGTGTGTATATATACGTATGTATATGCATATATATATACGTGTGTATATATACGTATGTATATGCATATATATATATACGTGTGTATATATACGTATGTATATGCATATATATATATACGTGTGTATATATACGTATGTATATGCATATATATATACGTGTGTATATATACGTATGTATATGCATATATATATACGTGTGTATATATACGTATGTATATGCATATATATATACGTGTGTATATATACGTATGTATATGCATATATATACGTGTGTATATATACGTATGTATATGCATATATATACGTGTGTATATATACGTATGTATATGCATATATATACGTGTGTATATATACGTATGTATATGCATATATATACGTATGTATATGCATATATATCTACGTATGTATATGCATATATATATACGTATGTATATGCATATATATATATATATACGTATGTATATGCATATATATATATATACGTATGTATATGCATATATATACGTATGTATATATATATACGTATGTATATGCATGTATATATATACGTATACGTATGCATATGCATATATATATACGTATGTATATGCATGTATATATAAACGTATACGTATGCATATGCATATATATATATATACGTATGTATATGCATATATATATACGTATGTATATGCATATATATATACGTATGTATATGCATATATATATACGTATGTATATGCATAAATATATACGTATGTATATGCATATATATATATATATATATATATATACGTATGTATATGCATATATATATATATATATATATACGTATGTATATGCATATATATATATATATATACGTATGTATATGCATATATATATATATATATACGTATGTATATGCATATATATATACGTGTGTATATGCATATATATACGTGTGTATATGCATATATATACGTATGTATATGCATATATATATATATATATATATATATATATATATATATATATATATATATATATATATACGTATGTATATGCATATATATACGTATGTATATGCATATATATACGTGTGTATATGCATATATATACGTGTGTATATGCATATATATATACGTATGTATATGCATGTATGTATATGCATATATATATATATATACGTATGTATATGCATATATATACGTGTGTATATGCATATATATATACGTATGTATATGCATATATATATACGTATGTATATGCATATATATATACGTATGTATATGCATATATATATACGTATGTATATGCATATATATATATACGTATGTATATGCATATATATATACGTATGTATATGCATATATATATATACGTATGTATATGCATATATATATATACGTATGTATATGCATATATATATACGTATGTATATGCATATATATACGTATGTATATGCATATATATACGTATGTATATGCATATATATACGTATGTATATGCATATATATATATATACGTATGTATATGCATATATATATACGTATGTATATGCATATATATATATACGTATGTATATGCATATATATATATACGTATGTATATGCATATATATATATACGTATGTATATGCATATATATATACGTATGTATATGCATATATATATACGTATGTATATGCATATATATACGTATGTATATGCATATATATATACGTATGTATATGCATATATATATACGTATGTATATGCATATATATACGTATGTATATGCATATATATATACGTATGTATATGCATATATATATACGTATGTATATGCATATATATACGTATGTATATGCATATATATACGTATGTATATGCATATATATACGTATGTATATGCATATATATACGTATTTATATGCATATATATACGTATGTATATGCATATATATACGTATGTATATGCATATATATATACGTATGTATATGCATATATATATATATACGTATGTATATGCATATATATATATACGTATGTATATGCATATATATATACGTATGCATACGCATATATATACGTATGCATATGCATGCATATATATACGTATGTATATGCATATATATATATACGTATGTATATGCATATATATATACGTATGTATATGCATATATATATATACGTATGTATATGCATATATATATTCGTATGTATATGCATATACATATATATACGTATGTATATGCATATATATATACGTATGTATATGCATATATATATATACGTATGTATATGCATATATATATATATACGTATGTATATGCATATATATATATATACGTATGTATATACATATATATATATATACGTATGTATATGCATATATATATACGTATGTATATGCATATATACGTATGTATATGCATATATACGTATGTATATGCATATATACGTATGTATATGCATATATACGTATGTATATGCATATATACGTATGTATATGCATATATATATACGTATGTATATGCATATATATATACGTATGTATATGCATATATTCGTATGTATATGCATATATATATACGTATGTATATGCATATATACGTATGTATATGCATATATATATATACGTATGTATAGGCATATATACGTATGTATAGGCATATATACGTATGTATATGCACATATATACGTATGTATATGCATATATACGTACGTATACGTATATATATACGTATGTATGTATACGTATATATATATATATACGTGTGTATGTATACGTATATATATATACATACGTATGTATGTATACGTATATATATACATATGTATGTATACGTATATATATACATATGTATGTATATATACGTATATATACATATGTATGTATATATACGTATATATATACATATGTATGTATATATACGTATATATATACATATGTATGTATATATACGTATATATACATATGTATGTATATATACGTATATATATACATATGTATGTATATATACGTATATATATACATATGTATGTATACATACGTATATATATATACATATGTATGTATATATACGTATATATATACATATGTATGTATATATACGTATATATATACTTATGTATGAATATATATACGTATATATATACATATGTATGTATATATACGTATATATATACATATGTATGTATATATACGTATATATATACATATGTATGTATATATACGTATATATATACATATGTATGTATATATACGTATATATATACATATGTATGTATATATACGTATATATATACATATGTATGTATATATACGTATATATATACATATGTATGTATATATACGTATATATATACATATGTATGTATATATACGTATATATACATATGTATGTATATATACGTATATATACATATGTATGTATATATACGTATATATACATATGTATGTATATATACGTATATATACATATGTATGTATATATACGTATATATACATATGTATGTATATAAACGTATATATACATATGTATGTATATATACGTATATATACATATGTATGTATATATACGTATATATACATATGTATGTATATATACGTATATATACATATGTATGTATATATACGTATATATACATATGTACGTATTTATACATATGTATGTATATATACGTATATATATATACATGTGTATATATATATATACGTATATATACATACATACGTATGTATATATACGTATATATACATACATACGTATGTATATATACGTATATATATACATATGTATGTATATATACGTATATATATACATATGTATGTATATATACGTATATATATACATATGTATGTATATATACGTATATATATACGTATGTATGTATATATACGTATATATATACGTATGTATGTATATATACGTATATATATACGTATGTATGTATATATACGTATATATATACGTATGTATGTATATATACGTTTATATATACGTATGTATGTATATATACGTGTATATATACGTATGTATATATACGTATGTATGTATATATACGTATGTATATATACGTATGTATGTATATATACGTATGTATATATACGTATGTATGTATATATACATATGTATATGCATATATATACGTATGTATATGCATATATACATATGTATATGCATATATATACGTATGTATATGCATATATACGTATGTATATGCATATATATACGTATGTATATGCATATATACGTATGTATATGCATATATATACGTATGTGTATATACGTATGTATATTCATATATAGACGTATGTATATATACGTATGTATATGCATATATATACGTATGTATATATCTATACGTATATGCATATATATACGTATGTATATATACGTACGTATATGCATATATATACGTATGTATATATACGTACGTATATGCATATATATACGTATGTATATATACGTATATATATGCATATATATACGTATGCATATATATACGTATCTATATATACGCATGTATATGCATATATACATATATATACGTATGTATATGCATATATATACGTATGTATATATACATATGTATATACATATATATACGTATGTATATATACATATGTATATGCATATATATACGTATGTATATATATACATATGTATATGCATATATATACGTATGTATATATACATATGTATATGCATATATATACGTATGTATATATACATATGTATATGCATATATATACGTATGTATATATACATATGTATATGCATATATATATACGTATGTATATATACATATGTATATGCATATATATATACGTATGTATATATACATATGTATATGCATATATATACGTATGTATATATACATATGTATATGCATATATATACGTATGTATATATACATATGTATATGCATATATATACGTATGTATATATACATATGTATATGCATATATATACGTATGTATATATACATATGTATATGCATATATATACGTATGTATATATACATATGTATATGCATATATATACGTATGTATATATACATATGTATATGCATATATATACGTATGTATATATACATATGTATATGCATATATATACGTATGTATATATACATATGTATATGCATATATATACGTATGTATATATACATATGTATATGCATATATATACGTATGTATATATACATATGTATATGCATATATATACGTATGTATATATACGTATGTATATGCATATATATACGTATGTATATATACGTATGTATATGCATATATATACGTATGTATATATACGTATGTATATGCATATATATACGTATGTATATATACGTATGTATATGCATATATATACGTATGTATATATACGTATGTATATGCATATATATACGTATGTATATATACGTATTGATATGCATATATATACGTATCTATATATACGCATGTATATGCATATATATACGTATCTATATATACGCATGTATATGCATATATATATACGTATGTATATATACGTATGTATATGCATATATATATACGTATGTATATATACGTATGTATATATACGTATGTATATGCTAATATATATACGTATGTATATATACGTATGTATATATACGTATGTACATGCATATATATACGTATGTATATATACGTATGTATATATACGTATGTATATATACGTATGTATATGCATATATATACGTATGTATATGCATATATATATATACGTATGCATATATACGTATGTGTATGCATATATATATACGTATGTATATGTATATATATATACGTATGTATATATATATATATACGTATGTATATATATATATATACGTATGTATATGCATATATATACGTATGTATATATATATATACGTATATATATGTATATATATATATACGTATGTATATATATATATATATACGTATATATATGTATATATATATACGTATGTATATATATATATATATACGTATGTATATGCATATATATATACGTATGTATATATATATACGTATGTATATGCATATATATATACGTATGTATATATATATATACGTATGTATATGCATATATATACGTATGTATATATATATATATACGTATGTATATGCATATATATATACGTATGTATATATATACGTATGTATATGCATATATATATACGTATGTACATGCATATATATATACGTATGTATATGCATATATATATACGTATGTATATGCATATATATATACGTATGTATATATATATACGTATGTATATGCATATATATATATACGTATGTATATATATACGTATGTATATGCATATATATACGTATGTATATATATATATATATATATATACGTATGTATATATATATATATACGTATGTATATTATATATATATATATATACGTATGTATATGCATATATATATACGTATGTATATATATATATACGTATGTATATGCATATATATATACGTATGTATATATATATATACGTATGTATATGCATATATATATACGTATGTATATATATATATACGTATGTATATGCATGTATATATACGTATGTATATATATATACGTATGTATATGCATATATATATACGTATGTATATATATATACGTATGTATATATATATACGTATGTATATGCATATATATACGTATGCATATGCATATATATACTTATGTATATGCATATATATACGTATGTATATGCATATATATACGTATGTATATATATACGTATGTATATGCATATATATACGTATGTATATGCATATATATATGTACGTATGTATATGCATATATATATATACGTATGTATATACATATATACGTATGTATATGCATATATATACGTATGTATATGCATATATATATATATGTACGTATGTATATGCATATATATATACGTGTGTATATGCATATATATATACGTGTGTATATGCATATATACATACGTATGTATATGCATATATATATATACGTATGTATATGCATATATATATATATATATACGTATGTATATGCATATATATACGTATGTATATGCATATATATATATATACGTATGCATATATACGTATGTGTATGCATATATATATACGTATGTATATGCATATATATATACGTATGTATATATATATACGTATGTATATGCATATATATATACGTATGTATATATATATATACGTATGTATATGCATATATATATACGTATGTATATATATATACGTATGTATATGCATATATATATACGTATGTATATATATATACGTATGTATATGCATATATATATACGTATGTATATATATATATACGTATGTATATGCATATATATATACGTATGTATATATATATATACGTATGTATATGCATATATATATACGTATGTATATATATATATACGTATGTATATGCATATATATATACGTATGTATATATATATACGTATGTATATGCATATATATATACGTATGTATATATATATATACGTATGTATATGCATATATATATACGTATGTATATATATATACGTATGTATATGCATATATATATACGTATGTATATATATATACGTATGTATATGCATATATATATACGTATGTATATATATATACGTATGTATATGCATATATATATACGTATGTATATATATATACGTATGTATATGCATATATATATACGTATGTATATATATATACGTATGTATATGCATATATATATATATACGTATGTATATGCATATATATATACGTATGTATATATATATACGTATGTATATGCATATATATATATACGTATGTATATATATACGTATGTATATGCATATATATACGTATGTATATATATATATACGTATGTATATATATATATATATATATATACGTATGTATATTATATATATATATTTATATACGTATGTATATGCATATATATATACGTATGTATATATATACGTATGTATATGCATATATATATACGTATGTATATATATATACGTATGTATATATATACGTATGTATATGCATATATATACGTATGTATATGCATATATATATATACGTATGTACATGCATATATATATGTACGTATGTATATGCATATATATATATATGTATGTATACACATATATATGTATGTATACACATATATATGTATGTATATACATATATACGTATGTATATGCATATATATATATATACGTATGTATATGCATATATATATATATATACGTATGTATATGCATATATATATATACGTATGTATATGCATATATATACGTATGTATATGCATATATATATACGTATGTATATGCATATATATACGTATGTATATGCATATATATATACGTATGTATATGCATATATATACGTATGTATATGCATATATATACGTATGTATATGCATATATATACGTATGTATATGCATATATATATATATACGTATGTATATGCATATATATATACGTATGTATATGCATATATATACGTATGTATATGCATATATATATATATATATATATATATATATACGTGTGTATATGCATATATATACGTGTGTATATGCATATATATATATACGTATGTATATGCATACATATATACGTATGTATATGCATACATATATACGTATGTATATGCATACATATATACGTATGTATATGCATACATATATACGTATGTATATGCATACATATATACGTATGTATATGCATACATATATACGTATGTATATGCATACATATATACGTATGTATATGCATATATATACGTATGTATATGCATATATATACGTATGTATATGCATATATATACGTATGTATATGCATATATATACGTATGTATATGCATATATATACGTATGTATATGCATATATATACGTATGTATATGCATATATATATATACGTATGTATATGCATATATATATACGTATGTATATGCATATATATATACGTATGTATATGCATATATATATACGTATGTATATGCATATATATATATACGTATGTATATGCATATATATATACGTATGTATATGCATATATATATATACGTATGTATATGCATATATATATATACGTATGTATATGCATATATATATATACGTATGTATATGCATATATATATACGTATGTATATGCATATATATATACGTATGTATATGCATATATATATACGTATGTATATGCATATATATATACGTATGTATATGCATATATATATATATACGTATGTATATGCATATATATATATACGTATGTATATGCATATATATATATACGTATGTATATGCATATATATATATATACGTATGTATATGCATATATATACGTATGTATATGCATATATATACGTAGGTATATGCATATATATGCGTATGTATATGCATATATATATACGTATGTATATGCATGTATGTATATGCATATATGTATATGCATATATATATATATACGTATGTATATGCATCTATATATATATACGTATGTATATGCATATATATATATACGTATGTATATGCATATATATATATATACGTATGTATATGCATATATATATATACGTATGTATATGCATTTATATATATATACGTATGTATATGCATATATATATATATACGTATGTATATGCATATATATATATACGTATGTATATGCATATATATATATATATATACGTATGTATATGCATATATATATATACGTATGTATATGCATATATATATACGTATGTATATGCATATATATATACGTATGTATATGCATATATATATATACGTATGTATATGCATATATATATATATACGTATGTATATGTATATATATATATACGTATGTATATGCATATATATATATACGTATGTATATGCATATATATATATACGTATGTATATGCATATATATATATATATACGTATGTATATGCATATATATATATATATACGTATGTATATGCATATATATATACGTATGTATATGCATATATATATACGTATGTATATGCATATATATATACGTATGTATATGCATATATATACGTATGTATATGCATATATATACGTATGTATATGCATATATACGTATGTATATGCATATATATATATACGTATGTATATGCATATATACGTATGTATATGCATATATACGTATGTATATGCATATATGCGTATGTATACGTATATATATACGTATGTATGTATACGTATATATACGTATGTATGTATACGTATATATACGTATGTATGTATACCTATATATATATACGTATATATATACATATGTATGTATATATACGTATATATATACATATGCATGTATATATACGTATATATATACATATGTATGTATATATACGTATATATACACATATGTATGTATATATACGTATATATACACATATGTATGTATATATACGTATATATATACATATGTATGTATATATACGTATATATATACATATGTATGTATATATACGTATATATATACATATGTATGTATATATACGTATATATATACATATGTATGTATATATACGTATATATATACATATGTATGTATATATACGTATATATATATACATATGTATGTATATATACGTATATATACATATGTATGTATATATACGTATATATATACATATGTATGTATATATACGTATATATATACATATGTATGTATATATACGTATATATATACATATGTATATATACGTATATATATACATATGTATATATACGTATATATATACATATGTACATATACGTATATATATATATATGTATGTATATATACGTATATATATACATATGTATATATATATACGTATATATATACATATGTATATATATATACGTATATATACATACATATGTATGTATATATACGTATATATGTATATATACGTATATATATACGTATATATATACGTATGTATGTATGTATACGTATGTATATACGTATGTATGTATATATACGTATATATACGTATGTATATATATATGCATATACGTATGTATATATATATATATGCATATACGTATGTATATATATATATATGCATATACGTATGTATATATATATATATGCATATATGTATGTATATATATATATATATATATATATATATATATATATATATATATATATATATGCATTAGAGTCCGTGCTCCCCATTTTGTTGCCGTGTTGCTTTTTATTTTATTTCCTTACATTTGCACTCATGTGTGCCAATCAAACGGTCTCAATTGTGAAAATATAAAAAAAATGTACTGTGAAATGTCGCTCAATGTTCTACCCTCCCTTACACCCCATAATCATGCAATGCTTGAAGTGGTTATAACGCGAGAGATTGACAGCCATATTATATTTCGTCAATTGTTGGTCGATGGTCAACAATGAAGTCCTCGCTGATCGCCGTATTTGATAATAAGAGTTGTCGCTCGGCAGCTCGAAATATGAATGGGTATTACTCACAACGATTATTAATGGAAAGTTATTTACCCCGAAAATAAATATTTTTGTCACTGAATAATATAAATTTCAATTTCATTTGTTGAATCGAATTTTGAATTTACTAAGATGTCAAGAGACCAACTAACAGAACACGCCGCTAGAATGGTTTTAATCTATTGGCAAATTTGAATCGATGTTTTTAATGGAATTATCAGGTAAGTATTTGTCATTATTTGGAGTTCATTTCTGACATGTTAAATCTAATCAGAATTTATCTGTCCGAAAAATGACGACGACGACAAGGACCGAACTACTCGGAATAAATGTGAAGGGCAATGCAACGGCACACAATATTTGGGCTCGGCAGCTCGTTGTGGGAAACCTTAATTGTTGATTATATAATATTTCTAACTATTTATTCTTTAAAAATCTGCATCTCTCAAAGAAAATAAATAATTACACTTTTACCTTCATTATTTCACCTTCCCGTGCCGTTTTATAGCGTTTTCTTGACTAATGCATAATGCATAATACATGATTAACTATTAATTGCCTTTTCTGATTTAATGTGTAATGAGAGGTGATTACGTTCTCGTCATGATTATGCAGTTTCTCCTTCGGAAAAGATGCGTTGTGTAGCTGGCATTTTGCAATCGAGATGAGATGCTAATCGTTCTTGCAAAATTTTATTTCCCTTAATCTTTTTTTTTTCAATTTCACTAAAAGCTTACGAATAAATGGATTTATTTAACTTGATTTTCGAGATCCAACCAGCGCATTCTATCAAAATTAAAACAAAACAACAAAAAAAAAGTTCGCATTTCTAAAGTAAAAAAAAATATGTAGAAAAATGTGAGCAAGTTGAGAATAAATAAATGCGTGTGCTAATTTGAGTATATTAAATACGATGGTGATTTGTGACGAAATACACCAAATTGAAAATAAACATGGCATCTTTGCATTAGCCCATGTAAACGAATATTCATGTGTTTTAATCTAAGGTTTAAAAAATACATAAAATGTACTTGAAATTGACGATTTCAAAATGATATACACGAGTTTGAGCAGCAGAACACATAGATAAAGTACATCACGTATCGGCGGGCACCAATGACTCGTAGATGTAGGTAAATAGTTATTTTGAAATGTATCAAAATAAAATAAAAATAAAAAAAATATTCTAGCTTTAGCCTCGAATAAAAAATAGAATTGCATTGATTAAAAGATCTTATTTTATTTAATTTCGACCGTCACTTTAAAATTATTTAGGCAACTTCAATATAAACGTCTAAACAAAATATGAAACCATTATGTACATTAAAGTTTTTTTTAAGATTCTAATTACTTTATATGCGTGTCGATTTGATAGAGGGCTAACGTCATCCGTTAAGAGTGCTAAAGTATTGCGTTCGATTTAAGCTGATAACAGCAACAGCCTTTAAATAAAAAACTGTTTAAATCCAAACTCTATAATATTAAATACGAAATCTGGAAAAAGAAAATATCACATTGAAGCGTATTTTGTTTTAACCCACTAGCACCCGTCAGTGTATATATATATATATATATATATATATATATATATATATATATATATATATATATATATATATATATATGGAATTTATTATACAATCTCTCACATTCTGAAAATCCTATTATAAGTTGCTCGTTGGGTTAGCATTGCTGGACGGCGTCGTCCCTTCGAATTAAAATCCTACTTGTGAGACATCGGCAAGGGTTGTTGACTGGTTGGACGGCCGCGTCCCTTGTCGAGACGAAGTGGGTTCATTTCACAGTCGGGTTTTGACGCGGTTTACTTGATCTATGTTGGTTAATAGAAATTCTTGTGTGCGGGGCGTTTGCTCAGTTGGTAGAGTGCTTGCCTCGCATGCAAGAGGCTCGGGTTCTGATGAGCCCAAATGAGGGCGAAACTCGAGTCTTGGACTTCCGGTTCGTTGGCTGTCATGGCTCTTGTGAGCTGCGGCGTTGTTTGGCTGTGGAATTTATTATATATATATATATATATATATATATATATATATATATATATATATTCTGTTGATTGAGATTGTCGGACTGACTTCCTCATCTTGGTTGTTATTGTCACAACGTTTCGCCCGTTTGGCCCTCCGGCCTTCGTCAGGTGTGTTGGGTTCCCCAGTTCGATACAAGACACCTGATGAAGGCCGGAGGGAAAAACGGCCGAAACGTTGTGACAATAACAACTAAGATGAGGAAGTCAGTCCGACAGTCTCAATCAATGAAAACACCTCATCTCAAAAATACAGACAATATATATTCTAGATTGATATCTTTCAGAGATGAAATTACCAACTAATTAAACGAGTTTTAGATAATACTGATCAATACTGATGGACGACACATTCACGTCGACACACCGGTTCTCGCCAGATCACCGAAGTTAAGCAACTTTGAGCTTGGGTGACCATTTGGGAAGACTGGGCGCTGTATGTACCTTCTGGGAAAGTTGAACGTGGGGCCAGACCCTCACTGCGTAAAAATAACTCAGTCGCTACAAAACTATCTACAAAGTTCTAGAAGGTCTATGCCCCTTAGGGGCTCAAGGCTATGGATGGTATGGATCAATAATAAAAGAGAGCAGGATATAATTTTTATTGGTTTTACATAAGCATTTATGTGCGCTATACAAATCTGAGTATGTTAATGTACACTAGTTACAAGTAACTAGATAGCTGAACTTGTTACACTTTTATTGGGTCTTGTAACAGTCTTAATGAAACGTACACATACGTGTTTATGTATTATTTATTTGTTTTAACACTATATATGGGATACGAGGTAACAACGAGAAATATGAATTAAAATGAGTAGGGTCTCCAAAATTTTTTGTGCTTTTTATATACTTATTTTATTTCATATTTTCTTTGTTATTTATTAATCATTTCTGTCATTGGAAAAATTATTAAATAATAATGAGATTAATGATAAAGTAGGTATAAAAACCGAAATTGTTTGTTACCCCACTATATATATATATATATATATATATATATATATATATATATATATATATATATGATGTTTGTTTAGCCACACGGATGAGTTAGGATACAATGAAACAGTACCGTATGTAGATAAATATTAACCCCCACATCTTTGTATTGAGCACTGTCGCAAATGTACTTTCACTCGAAACTTCATTTAGCTATTAAACGAAGCTCATTGTATTTTTTGTAAACAAACTTGCCGTTCGAGCACTGCGAATCGATAGACAAGTACTTATTTAATAGTCTCTTGAGTAGGGGCATGCGTAAGCACCGATACGTAGCCTTGTGGGTAGAACTGACGGTTGTAAATTCGATGGCTGTATGTTCGATCTACATTTGGGGAAAAAGAGCTGGTCTAGCCACACTGACGAGTTGTGATACAACGAAACATTACTGTGTGTTGATAATTAACATACACACATTCATATTTAGGTGATAGTAGGCATCTAACCATAATGAATCTGAATCAATAAATATGTTCTTGATATCTCATACTGATAAGCAAAAAAAAATGAGATTGCATGATTGTTTGAGGTTAAGGCAAGAAACGAATTAAAACAGAGATAGTTGATCAAAAATCTATTCTAAAAAACATTTAATGAAAGAAAAAAATATTTTTTCCAACTGCAATATTTCAATGAGCACCGAGAAAAATCCGAGAAAATAAAGGAGAAATAAAGAAATTATGATAAAATAAAATGCTTCAAACAAACGAGTATTATTTATTATATATATATTAGAAATTGACAGAAAAAAAACGATTCATAAAACCAAATAAAACAGAAAAGATACTTGTTGATGTAATAGCTGAATGAGATAGAAACTACACAGAAATGTGCATGAGTAGCTTCATTTGAACGAAACTTTTTTTTTTTTAAATTTAAAAACAGATAAAGTAAAATAAAGGATATGAACTGAAACCAACGTTTCATTTACTTGAACTCAGCACACACACACACACACACACACAAACACACACACACACACCGAACATACCATCGTAAGTTTCATGAAGATAAATAATCATCCTCTGTCTTTCAATCGGTACAAAACTCTCATTTTTCCTCAGCGTATTTCCTGCTTTAGAAAATACCAAGTTCATTTCTTAAAGGTCGCACTGCTCTAGAAAAACCAAATTTGCAAAATGATATTTTACAAAAGCAAAACTCGCTACGCTAAACTAATCGAAAGCTTACCGGTGCAAAACATTTGCACTGAAAATATGATACTGATTCAATCCTAGAAATAATAAGGGCAAGCAGACACTGAGTATTATGCATTTCTTATATAAATGCAATATATACGTGTGCGTGTATGTTTTTCTGTATACTATGAATAAGGAAACATTTCTATTTACACTTATATATGTATATATATATATATATATATATATATATATATATATATATATTCGAAACGTATAGGATTATGAATAATATCCATTATTTTTAATCCTATGTCAAACAATATATTTTGTTGTAATTTTACGAAAATGAATTCAGAATATCCATTTTATATAGGCAGTTTATAAACAAAAAAGAATGTAATCTATAGCTAGTGGTAAAATTATGCGTCATCGGCATTGAGTACTTTTTCCGACATCTCTTCCTCTGTTTAACCCTCTTGGGATAGAACTTAGTAGTTTGGAACAGTAAGAAGTTTCTGAGGTCCTTATGCAAGTCAATAAATTAGTGAATAATTCGATAATCGAATTGCGCTTGATAAGAAATTTTAGAGCATGGTATACCTAATTACTCGGTAGGCATGCCGTCGGGTGTTGGCATGGACGAACGGCATGACGTTGTTATTCTCAGACTTTTCTACAAATACTATTTTTGAACTATTCCTTGCGTCCGACTTGGTTGAGATTAATTTGCTGGTTTCCTACATCACTGCAATGCATCTTCCTTTTTCAGTAGTTTCTTTTCAAGAAATGGTGTGTTGTAGAACTCGGATTATGCTAAATTCTTTCCATTAATCTATAACGTAGATTTCTTCAAGACTAATATCAACAGTTATCTCTTGTCATGTTTAATGATCATATGTCGTTCATGGTTGCTATTTACATCAAGGGGGTGTATGAATTATTTAGATATATTTCATATAATAACATATGTTTGCTGCGTAATATCCATTGCATATGCTGCTAATATGACACACATGGCGACTTAGTGAAATTTCCAACAGATTCACTATGAAGCCCTAAAGCAAACAACCACGAATGAAATCTCCAGGTGCATCTATTTTTTCTTATATCTCTTCGGCACATAACCGATTCTCTGCAACATATTGTTTATAACGTGTTATATTCCTGCTTCGGGATGTGAAAGCAATTGCTACACGCATTTTGTATGAAATCCAACTTACTTCATCTAAAAATATAAACTTCATCTATAAATTTAAAAGCGAAAATGTGTGTGTGCGCACGCGCGTTTTCGTGTATGTCCAAAAAAGGCTTTTTTCCGAGACCGATCGGTTGCCTCACAACTTCTTAAAACTTTTTATATCGCGCCGTAATGATAATATCTACGGGTTACCAACCGAGGTCGCCTGTCTTTTTAATATGCCCGACTTTCAAAAGATAAATATTCAACAATTTTCGATCGCCGAATGGGCATTAAGATTTTTCGTATTAAAACAGAAGCGAACAGACTCGCGGTAAATAAAAAAAAATGTCCCACACTCAAAGTTGACGTCATTAACTTTTTTTCCCCACATTTTATTATTTTCCAACTGCGCGTCAAGGTTTCGTTTTATTTTAAAACAACCAAAAATGCTTTTCATTTTCCCCAAAACACACACACCTACAAACCCCCGGGCAACGCTGGGTACCCCCCGCTAGTTAAATGAGAAAAAAAATTGATAACAATTTGTATTACATAGTATATCTAGTGCCGCTAAAAAGAAAGTCATCACTTGGTGTTTTACCAAAAGCCGCAAATTTAAGCTAAATCGAGATAACTATTTAAACAACCTATACCTCATTTGATGCGCCTTTTTAGTCCGCTATTTTTCCAGTTCATATTTGACTTTTATTTGAAGAATCCTAATGTGCACGTCAATTTAATAAAGAAATAGCTTCAAATCGAGAAGGCAAAAAGAAACGCAGCTTAAAATATCAACACTTTAGCATCTATAACTGTAAGATATCCACTTTTAAGCATTTCTAATCGTAATTGTCTTTGTTAGTAAGTTATTAAACGCTCTCTTTCTACAATTAAGAGATTAAAAGGACTATATATATATATATATCAATAGTAGCCTGGCTTAGGGAAGTCAACCAAGCTGGCTTGCTAGGCCACTAATTATATAAATGTATGCTAATTTGTGCATAATTTATTGCGTTGAAAATATCGGTTCTTTTTTAACCAATTGTCTTAATGATGGAATAGAAAAACCTGTGCACCTAATCTCATCCCGGCTGTTCTATTAAAAAAGTGTTCCGCCGAACTAACTCCTGTTCTCTCCAAACTTTACAACAAATGCCTCAATGACTCTTGCTTTCCTGACTGCTGGAAAACTACTTCTCTAGTTCAAGTTTTCAAGGATTCTGGCGAAAGAACTGACTCATTAAATTATCGCCCATTAGCCTCCTCCAACCTTTCGCCAAAAAATCTGAGTCCATAATTAACGAAGCTCTAGTCACTCACGTTACAGATGCTAAAATCTGACCGAGCAACAATATGGATGTAGGCAAGCCCGTTCTACAGCAGACATCCTAACTGTAATTTCTGTACGTATATACCATTCACTGGACATCAGGCAAGGGTAGAGCGGTAGCTCTAGATATATTTTTGACAGCGTATGGCATGAAAGTCTTTTCAGGAAAATATTATCATACAGTATCACTGGGCGAATGATTAACTTCCTAAACGCTTTGTTTGATAAGAGAAACATCCAGGTTGTCTTCGACGGTCATACATCTGAACAATATGATATAAATGTGGGAGTGCCTCAAGGCTCTAGCCTTGGATCTTTATTATTCCTGATATTCATAAATGCCCTTGACAAAATTATCCCTTCGATGGGTATATATGCTGATGACACCACGCTCTATAACAAACACTAGACGAAAAAAATATCTAAGGAAATGGCAGAAACACTAGACGATGTTCTCCAATCCGCAGTGGAATGGGGACAAAAATGGATGGTCACATTCATTTCGGCGAAGACTAAACTTGTTTCCTTCAATAATTACAAGAAATCTACTCTGCGAGCAATAGCAATGGCCAAATACTCTTTACCTGAAAGTACTTCTTGTAAACTCCGCGGCCTTGCGTTCACAGGAAAATTGGGTTGGAACAATTACATTGAAAGCATTGCTAGGACCGCGTCGAAAAGTTAGGTTTTCTCTACCGTGCTAAAAAGCTACTTACGCTCGAATGTATTATGCACCTCTTAGAACAGAGTTTGCCCATGTATAGTATATTGTTGTCATATTTGGTGTGATTCATGTGCTACTAGTCTGTCGCTCCTAGAGGAGGTTAAAAGAGAATCGCCAACCTGTATAACGTTCAATTGATACTGGAGATGATAATAATCGTACCCTATTACCAAAACGAGAAGAAATATAACGCATGAGAAATATTCTGAATCCAGTCGTATCTTGCTGTTATTTCAGTCCACATGAAACTATAGCATAAAGTTTGTGTCTCCCATCTCCATCAAGGCTTTAGTTTTTGAGGAAATATATATATATATATATGGAAAAATATACTTATTCAATAATACGTTACATTTTATTTATACACCTTTTATATATTAAGCTCGATGTAACTACAGAGAATATATATATATATATATATATATATATATATATATACATACGTTTATTTCCTTAAGCATGCTGTAATCTTCAATCCCTGGCATTACCTATTCCGTAGCAAAGAATCAGTAATGTTATTCTCAAGAAACATTTTGGATATATTCCGCCTTTACTCACAAGAGGAATAGAAGTCATCAATTTTTAAAGAAAAAAGGACATTATTATAAAATCCGAAAACTGAAGTGTAGTTAAAGGCGTGTTTTTTTCTTCTTTGCTTACGACATTATAACCTCCAGTCTTCAAAAAATACTCTTCCACAAGAACTGTTAATTTTCTAATCTCTGCATCCTTAAATATTTTTAAGAGATTCCAACGGGCATCTTATTGAACTATTGGATATTGCTAAGTATTTCTTTTTCAATTTTCCTATAAACATTAATTTGTTTAAATACATTTTCTCGGTCATTTTTCAAAATTGGGCTAACACGCAAAAATTGATGTCTATCTATACGTTCATTTTGCTAACGATTTTTTCCTGTGGTAAGAAGAGTCTATCTTTGAAACTTCATGGAATAAAATACTTTTC
>NC_136501.1:100441484-100448984 GCF_053919585.1 Euprymna scolopes | reverse complement strand
TACATTGTAGAAACCTATACATCGGCATCACGCAAATTCAAACTGAGATAAGGTGTAAAATTATACAATAAAATTCAACATTTATCACATATTTTTTTTATAATTAGAATTTTCCAAAGATGCAAGACTTATATATGCCATTTCCTTCATATTGTTTGGAGATTCTAACGAATTAACTCTTCTTTAGCGGAATAAAATAATTGATAATTATATTGTATTTCATCATCGAGGTATATTTTTTGCAATTGTCTGATTCATATTATTCGAGTAAATTACAGAATAATAATTTCTACAAAAATTATATATGCCATTTAGCGAACTTTTACAGTTCGAAATTTATATCGTACTTGAGAAAAACAATCTCAGATATTTAAGAAAGCGCGTAGCAAAATCTTATAAGATTTCGAACGAATTTATTATGCTATTTTAAGCACGTTATCTCTAGCCTCTAATATATATATATATGAAGAAAAGCATTTCAGGAAACTCAATCATTTAAAATGATCGTAGCCTCTTTGAAGTTCATTAAGTGTTTGCTATATATCATCTACGATAACTGACCATATTGTATTATTTCAAGTTCAAAAACAGATACATCACAAATTTGAATATTTTCTACTGGGGCGTTATTGGAATATGGCGGTGTGTATACAGAATAATGATATGCATTAATTTTTTTTAACCTCAGAAACTAATAGAATGCTGCGACAAACTTTGGAGCAACTTGCTGTAACTGAGCATCAGTTTCATATGAGCATAAGATATTCAAGGACGGCAGGAAGTATGAGGGTTGAGAAGATGTTGGAGAAAACACAAGAATTGATTGGACAAACAAAGGTTATCATCGATAAGGACTATCGTTTGTGTATAGATCCACTAAGTTCTATACTGATGTTTTGCGTTTGTTTTATTACTACTTAGTAGTTTCTATAATTTGTGCAGTGTGAGGTCGCAGACTATTTTCCTAAGAGTTGAATTAAGACAGTTCATCACCCTTCCTATAGAGCAGACACACTCTTTTATATTAACTTATTCCTTAATCTCAAGAAAGACCTTATAGGGCGTCGTTATGAGACATTTGAGATGAAAGCTGCTGTGGGGAGGGTCATTTACTCGTTCACACTAGAATACTTCTATGTGGGCTTCTCTTAGTTCATAATATACGTGCATTGCTGCCGGAAGATATTACTTTGAACGAGACGAGCGTTGCATGTGTTACCATCAAACATAGTGTCTATACACAAAAAAATGTCAACCGAATTGAACGTAGCTCGTACGTGTTATAATCTTTGATGAATAGATACGTGGTTAAGCTTTACCGTGTGGATTTGATAATTAAGTTGGTGTTTAACAAACAAAAAATAAACGCATTTTATTTTGGGTGGGTCAAAATTAAATTTAGCCATACACTCTGAAATATTCGAACACAAAATGCACTTTTAAAAGTAATTAAACAATAACTAAGATACACTAATTAAGGGATTATATAAAAAAAAAATAAAGTTGATACAACTATATTATAGAACCAACTACGTAGTAATAAAACAAAAGCGAAAAGGCAGTATAGAACGGAAAATTGTGGGCATTTCGATCTATTGTTCAACAACATTCTAAGCAGATGATTAGTGAATAATATTTACATTTTCCGCGGTCAGACTTATTTAAAAAAAGAAAAAAACTCTCAAATAGCCAAACTCTCTCTCTGATTTGATTCAAGGCTAAAAGTAGGAAACAATAGAATGGGGGAGTTCAGATTGTTTTTTTTTTCTTGTCTGCTTTCGTATTTAGTTTATTAGTTGGTTGGTTAATCAATTACGTCATATCGACGAAATCTTGCATCTCTCTTCCTGTTCTATAAGTACTTTAACGGTGAATGTTCTGATGAACTGAAATCACTGTGCCCCCTCGACGTAAATACCCCCGACAAACCCGACAAGCATCTAAATCCCACCCCTTTACAGTAGAGATCCCTAGATGCAAGAGAACCTTCTACTCCAGTAGTTTCTTCCCCAGAACAGCTAGAGTTTGGAATTCCCTTCCGGGTCTCTGCTTCCCCGACTGTACTGACATGCAGAAGTTCAAATGTAACGTGAACCAACATCTTGCTGCCCAACTTCCTACACAGTAACCCTGGTGCTTATGCCCCTGATAGTAGCCCCCTACAAAAAGGTGTAATTTTCCTTCTTTGGGGTGAAAATGCAATAATAAAAAAAGGTTTTACACGTATAATCTCTTTGTATTTAGCAAACCTTTTCATTTTTTTAAACGATTCTATACAAAATAGAAAGCAATGCCCCTCATTTGAGTCCGTGTGTTTTTTTTGTTTTTTTTGTCTAATCGTTACATCTATTTTCGTGGTCACCGTCTGTCTAACAAAACGTGTGAATTGAATAAGAAAAGAGAAGGAAAAATCTAATTTCCGAAACGGATTATAAAGGCTTAGTTTCACCCGATGTATTGTCTACAAATATAAGCAAACACCATGATCGGATGAAAAAATTACAAGGAAGGTAATGAAGGATTAAGGAAAAAATACACAATGATAATGGAAATAAAATAATACTGACAATATGAACAAACAGGCAGTTAAATAAATGACAGGAAAGTCGGTACATAATGATATAAAAAAATGTAAAACATGAAAATAGGGAGAGTAATGACAACAGTAAATCACTGGGAGCTGGCTGTTTCAAGTTCGAATTCGCTCCACAAAAATAACTTTCACTTAAGAGGGCGGAAACCTTTACATGGTGAGTAATGCTTGATGCAAGTCTAGAAAGAATTGTTTCTAGAAAATATCGGGTAAACCAATGTAAACCATAAGAGTTTTCATTTCTGATGATAGGACATCTATGATCAACAATTTATCCGCGAAAACTTGCGAGTATAAAAAGAGCAAACGTTCAATTTAAGGAGAAAATATATATATTTTTTTTTAAATATGAACACATAAGTAACTAGAGTAACATCAATAGAATAAAATATAAAACGCACATACAAACAAATATGACAGAAAAAAAAACAATAAAGTGACAGGAAAAACCAAGAAGATAACAAACAATACGTGATTAGAAAAAAAAACAATAGAAATGAAAACGTGTAAATAAATAATAGTAAAATAAGAAAGAATGAAAGAGGTGGAACCTAATGATACGAAAAGAAAATGATGCTGGCAGAGTAAACAGAAAAAAGTAAATAAATTAGACATAGTAGATGATAATACACAAGAAGAAAAAAAAAAAGGAAAACAGCGACACAATAAAAAAGTTGAAGGTGTTAACGACACGAACTTAGGATCTGGGTGTCTGAATTCCGAAACGATTCTTTCCAGAGTAAGCACTTTCACTTTGGAGGCAACCTCCACCTCGTTCTTTCTGTGATCTTCGATATCTTTCTAGAAAGAATTCTTACTAGAAAAAAAAATATCGGGAAAGCTAAAGTCAACAATAGAATTTTCGGATGTGCACATTATGATAGGGATGGACATTAATCGGCGAAAATGTAGAGAATATAAAGAAGCAAACTTCCAATTTTAGGAGGACATATTAGAATGAACGACACATAATAGCTACGGTAACACCAATTGAAGGCAATTTCAAATATAATTTGCATAAAAAATAAAGGGCATAAAAAAACGACAAGGTTAGAAGCCATACGACGATAAAGTCATACGCAATACATGCTTGGTAAAAAAAAAAACAATAGAAAGAAAACAAAACAGAATATAAATACAACGTTTGCACATACACACCACGTTAAATGCGGAAAGGAAGAAGAGGGAAGCATACTTAAACATTAACAATGCAAAGAAAAATGACACATATATCAGTACTATATTAAAATATGAAAACAACCCGTTTACAAAGCATATATATTCTGAATAAGTTAATAGTAAGAGATCCGCGTAAATTCCACGCAATACAAAGCCTATTTAATCAAAAACTATATAATTTTAAAGCTGATAGTTGCGTGGATAGTGCAAACATTGATTTTTCCCCTGACAGAAGGACTATTAACACGTAGCAAATGTGAATTTATTACCAATTCTATGAAAGACCTGCCCCTTGTATCTAAATATCGTCCTGAACAAAAAGAAATAATTTTCCAGACAATATTAGTCCTTCGGCCATGTTTGTGTCAAATGCTTTTATTATATATATATATATATATATATATATATATATATATATATATATATATATATATACTTCAGAGTTAGATGGATATATATATATTTCAGAGGTAGATGGATATACATATATATATATTTGAGAGTTAGATGGATATATATATATATATTTCAGAGTTAGATGGATATATATATATATATTTCAGAGTTAGATGGATATATATATATATATATATTTCAGAGTTAGATGGATATATATATATATTTGAGAGTTAGATTGATATATATATATATTTCAGAGTTAGATTGATATATATATATATTTCAGAGTTAGATTGATATATATATATATTTCAGAGTTAGATGGATATATATATATTTCAGAGTTAGATGGATATATATATATTTCAGAGTTAGATGGATATATATATATTTCAGAGTTAGATGGATATATATATATATATATATTTCAGAGTTAGATGGATATATATATATTTCAGAGTTAGATGGATATATATATATATTTCAGAGTTAGATGGATATATATATATATTTCAGAGTTAGATGGATATATATATATATATATATTTCAGAGTTAGATGGACATATATATATATATATATATTTCAGAGTTAGATGGACATATATATATATATATATATTTCAGAGTTAGATGGACATATATATATATATATTTCAGAGTTAGATGGATATATATATATATTTCAGAGTTAGATGGATATATATATATATATATCAGAGTTAGATTGATATATATATATATCAGAGTTAGATGGATATATATATACATATATATATTTCAGAGTTAGATGGATATATATATATATATATATATTTCAGAGTTAGATGGATATATATATATATATATATTTCAGAGTTAGATTGATATATATATATATATATATATATATATATATATATCAGAGTTAGATGGATATATATATATATATCAGAGTTAGATGGATATATATATATATATATCAGAGTTAGATTGATATATATATATATATTTCAGAGTTAGATGGATATATATATATATATATATATATATATTTCAGAGTTAGATGGATATATATATATATATATATATATATATATTTCAGAGTTAGATGGATATATATATATATATATATTTCAGAGTTAGATGGATATATATATATATATTTCAGAGTTAGATGGATATATATATATATATATTTCAGAGTTAGATGGATATATATATATATATTTCAGAGTTAGATGGATATATATATATATTTCAGAGTTAGATGGATATATATATATATATTTCAGAGTTAGATGGATATATATATATATATATATATATTTCAGAGTTAGATGGATACATATATATATATATATATATATATATATATTTCAGAGTTAGATGGATACATATATATATATATATTTCAGAGTTAGATGGATACATATATATATATATATATTTCTGAGTTAGATGGATATATATATATATATATATATATATATATATATATTTCAGAGTTAGATGGATATATATATCTATATATATTTCAGAGTTAGATGGATATATATATCTATATATATTTCAGAGTTAGATGGATATATATATATATATATTTCAGAGTTAGATGGACATATATATATATATATATATATATATATTTCAGAGTTAGATGGATATATATATATATTTCAGAGTTAGATGGATATATATATATTTCAGAGTTAGATGGATATATATATATATATTTCAATATATATTTCAGAGTTAGATGGATTTATATATGAAAATATAACCACATATATATATATATATATATAACCACGTTTCGCTAAATTCTTCTTTGAGAGCTATTTGCGGTAGAAATTACGTGTTCCTTTGCCAAAATATTAAAACATGATCATATTATAATGCTGTATGGAAATAAGGCTAGACAAAAGAGATCATAGTCCACATGTTTAGTCTACAATAACAAGATTTGCTCGTATTTATTACAACTTCGCGAAACCGGTCGTTTCCAAATAAGTCTAGCTGTTTCATTAAAAACATTTTTTTTACTTTTTTGAAAGGGTAATGTACGGAAAATACTAGAAATGAGAACGGTAATTATTATTAGGGCTATAACAACAGCATATTATTTTCCTTATTTTGATTCTCGGGTATATATCACTTTTTTTACACAGTGATCATCACTTATAAAGGTCCGGAAGCCACTCAGGGATAAGGGTTATTGCAAGTACATTACGTTAGTGTGGAGATTTGATGAAGTGTTTACTTAAGGGGGTGGTTCATTAGGAATTTGTTAACATTGGACTTGAAGACATCCAAGTTGTAGCCCGGTGGGAAGCAGGCGGACGGAACAGTTCCACAGGCGTGTAGTTCTAAGAAAGAAGCTTTGTTCATGGAATTCACGTTTTGATTTAGGCACAGATAAACAGTGGGGGAAATTTTTCACAAAAAAAACAGCGGAGGGAACACTATGGCAAAAACGTTAAGTGTTATTTTTAAAACTAATCCTAAATGTTTTTTTATGTTACCTTGTTAAACTTGTTTTTCGTGTTTTATTTATGTATTTGTCTGTATTCTCCTGTCTTCTTGTCTGTATTCTCCTGTCATATCCGTCATCCCCCATGCTACAAAGTTAAACGATGAAAACAAACAAAATGCCGGCAACTAACGATCACTTGATATTATATTTGTTTTTTTATGGAGACTGATGTGACACTCAGTTGATTAATTCCGTCTGTGGTGGATATGTACTCGAGAGCAAAAACAATTAAAAGAATGTTTTTGTCATAGCTCTAATTATTATAGAGATTAAACGACAGCCAGGCATTATTTATTTTATTAATCTTCTGATATGAAAATGAAAGAACTCAAATAAACGAAACGTGTATTTATTGTTATATTTTTTGTTTTATTTTTTAATTATAAATGCTATGTTGTAATTTCGCTACTTATACATAATTCTATATTTCCTCACAGATTTTCCATCTTACTACAACATTTCTCGTATAACTTGTGCCACAATATCTAGTTATCGCTTCTGTCGTATTATATTTTATGGATTTGTTTTTTTTTCTCTCGACAATGTCTAATATATTATTCATAACACACAATTGTTGGAGGCATTTCATTTCATTGTTACTTGTTTACGTTTACTTAATGTATTTTATTTTATTTTTATCAAATACAGCTCCTGTTTCGCTCACCTCGTGTATGGAATTGTAATTTGACATAGAACACTTGCATTCGCTTCTTCCTTCATTTTACGTTCAATCAGAATAGTATTTTCTTAATTCCTCTATTTTATATCTACATTTGTTTGTTGTATTATACTTTAAACAAAGTTCAATTTTATTAA
>NC_136501.1:100406484-100436484 GCF_053919585.1 Euprymna scolopes | reverse complement strand
GTTAAGTGGTGGCAGGGGGAGGAGGAATTTATTAGAGAGAAAATAGTTTACCACTTCCATTGATCTTAACCGATTTTGGCCGTGACTTCTCAGCAGAAAAAGTATAGAAATCCAAGATTATCGAGGAATTTGAGAAATAATAAGCCTATAACAGACCTCAGATATTGTTCTGCCGTTTGTGCATATTATATTTGCATGAAATATCTTGATTTTTAATCCTATTAATGTCAAAATCAGACGCGAAAAAATGAGTTAATTTTATTTATATAGAGAAGATAAACAAAATGTCTTAGTCACTGAAGACGTATTGTAAAAAAATGTTAAAAACAATCATGTTTCTTTTCACGTGGACACACCAGTTCTCGCCAGATCACCGAAATTAAGCAACGTTTAGCTTGCTAGCAAGAGATGGATGACTAATTCTGGGCGCTGTATGTGATATCTCCTCCAACTCGGCAATGTTTACAGTGGTCCTTAATTTCAACTAGCCACTTATATTCATCAATATCGACTAAGGAGAGGTGTTGTCGGAGATTGCACAACTCTTGCCACAAATATTAAGCACCGTTACAGTGGGCGTCCGTTGTCTGTCAAGACTTAAGGATGACGACACACACACATTTTATATATATATATATATTTATATATATATATATATATATATATATATATATATATACGAGCAAACAGTTAATGAAACATGTTAAAAAACGAAACTTTGAAATCAGTTAAAAACATATTTAATCTGTAAAGGAAACACTAGATAAGTGGAATGCCTTAATCCGCGGAGTTTCGAAGAAATACTTTCCTTCTCATCAGAGGGTAGGAATTAGCAAAATGCGGGATCGGATTTTGCATGCAACAGTATTTGATGAACAAGTACGTCAAAGAGCTTACTTGAAAACAAAAAAAACGTTAAGCAGATGGAATATGGTGAAGAAAAATGTGATTTCACACACATATATATATATATATATATATATATATATATATATATATATATATAATCTATGGTTTTGTTTGTTTTTGTTAGCGATACTTTTTTTTGAATGAATTCAATTATTCATACGAAATTGCATTTTTACCTAAATGCGAGTTGAGAATAATTTTCCCTTTGACCAATTTGGTACCCCCTTAAATGGGGGGGGGCGGTATAGTGGATTATTATATTTTTAAAATTATATATATATATATATATATATAGTTTATCTCGGATAGTTTGAACCGAAATCATTAATGATATAAATTGTCTCAACTTTCTCTCTCTCTCTCTCTCTCTATATATATATATATATGTATATATATATATATATGTGTGTGTTTGTGTATATATATATATGTGTGTGTGTGTATATATATATGCGTGTGTGTATATATATGTGTGTGTCTATGTGTATATATATATATGGGTGTGTGTCTATGTGTATATATATATATATATATAGAGAGAGAGAGAGAGAGAAACAGAGAGCAAGATAATTCGTATAATAATCAAAATATCCATTTTATTTTAGTCTTCTTTAATGTAAGTATTGTTTGATTAATTTCATTATTACTATTTATCTCGAACGTTTTATTCGTCTGTATCATGATTAATAAGTATAAAATTAGTCCTTTGATAACGCTGACATTGTTGTACGAATAGAACGTATTTACATTTAATTATACATTAGTTACTCTTTATTTGGTGTCTGTCTTTGAAAGGCGATCATTGTCTTCGCCTTTTTAATATTAGTTATTTTATATCTTGCTATCTGTAAAAAAAATATTTCTTTCCTAAAAAGCTGAGTCTACTATATACTCCGTTCTAGCTTGATCTTCAATGAAGTCTCGTTAATAATTTTTCTTTGCTACCTTGCTATTGGGGAGGGACCCTTCGGAATGTGTCCCAATATGTGTTATTGTGAAATATTCAAAACAATATTTCAAAGTTCCATTTGTGCACAATTAAAACCAAATGAGCTTTAAAAAAAAATGTTGCTTTTACATTAATATGCAGAGCATATTATCTCGGAACTGCTTCTCTGCAGATTACAATATATAGGTTCTCACATCCGATTTCATCGAATTCTGGGCAAATATGTTCCTTTTTTATCCGAATTAAAAAAAGTCTCCCCTGCGTCTGTAACCTTTAACAAATAACATAATCTGTTATGGTGGTTTTAAGTTATAAAATATGTCCACGTTTCTGAATTTTTGAGATGCAGATAAGTTGTTCGTATTATTTTAATTTATCGGACTACTGGTCTAATTTTGGCTGAGGAACAAAGAGCACGCTACCCTCGGGAAGTTAATAAATGGTTCCGTTCCGAATTCCTTCTTAATTGACGGTGTCGTCATATAAATTGCCGTATTCGACAAGACACACATAAAGAAAGTTGGAGGTCACATCGACCGTAACGTTATGAAAACGACACTCGAAATTAGAACAGTAGTCCAATTAATCCAAATAAAACGTATGTTTTGAGATTCGTACACTTTTTTTTTATTGTAGAATTGTTTTCGCGAAGTCTCATTTTATTAATGTATGCGACGTTCCTGTAGTTTTATTCTGAGACGCAACAGTTCAATCTCTTATAAGCCGAGATAGCATCAGCTATATTGCTTATTGGAATCCTGATTGAAATGCACTAATAGTTGATGCTATCTCGGCTTTTTTTTACATTTATTTTCTCTTTACAAAACTCAACGCCCGAGCCTTAAAAAAAGAAACTACCTGTTTTTTCTAAAAGATATCAAATTAAATGAATAGATATTTTGAGATATGAATGACTTCATCCTTAATAAAAAAATATTTGCTGAAATGATTAAATCTGAATACCGCAAAAACAACAAAACTAATTCAATATATTAAGACTTTAAACAATACATTTCCCCCAAAATGCTCGAATTCGGCATTAGATAACCCGAACAACTTTTATATTTCTTAAAAAACAAAAACAAAAAAAAACACTCGACTAAAACACCATTAGTAAATATTTAGAATATACAATATATTTTTCCAAACAAGTGAATATATCTGTAAGGACATTTCTAAAACTATACACTCAGCGGATGTTTCATCGGATCTGAAATTAAGTATATAGGATATACAGACATGTGGAAAACATGTAATTGGGTTTCTTCCGGTAAATCAGCATACTATGGAGGAAGAATTTGAAAAAAACTATGGCACATGGTGGTCATCAGATTAGTATCTGCTTGTCAATCATTTCACGAATGCGCATGCGTCAGTGCCCCACATGATACAATTTTTATGTTACGAAAAACTAGGTTTTAAAACACATTTTGAAGATCATGTAAATTTGCTGGCTTAATAGTTATCGTACTTGACTTGATTTAGGTGTTGGTTTCGATTTCAGCTTACAAGAAGTGGACTGTTTAGAAAAAAAAACGTAATACTTCCATATGGCTCAATTTCTGTAAACATTTGAATATGAATATAATATTTGTGCGCCTTTTACGACCGGTAGGTTTTATATATATTACTTATGTTTTCTTTGTTATTTTAAGGATATACTCGATAAGAACCTAATTTCCTCGTAACCATATATCGCCCTACTAAAAATTTAAAATACGTCTATCAATCTTTGTTTCTGACGATCTAGCGCCCCAGCTCGAATATTGAAGCTAAAAAACGATCAAATGTTCTTGTATAGTTTGTTTTTCTTCATTGTACACCAATCTCGTAAAAATAAAATCATATATATATATTTTTTTTTCATAACAATAAGATACTTACTCGAAAACTGCCGCCACTTTCTCTCCCCAACTATTCTTCCTCTTTTACCAAGTATTGACCATTTTTTCTCGATCTCTGCTACGCTCAATCTAACGGCCCGGCCACAATATGACAGTTAAACACCGACTAGATCGCCTTATTCTCCCTCCGGGTTACTGGGCCTATATAACAATTTCGGTGAAGGTCAGCCACCGACTCTCCTAGCCATTAACAATCCCACTTTACCATCGTAAACAATGGTAACAGCTTTCGTCTTGCAGCTCTCAACACATTTGATTTATCTCATCAGAATCTTCGAGGGGGAATCATTCTATTGTGTTTAGACATTGTTAGCTTTCTAAGGAAAGGCGAGCAAAGCAATCTATATATGGTTTGAAAGTAACTATTGTATTATGATCCCAGCGTAACTTAGAAAGGTGGACTCTATATATTTTCTCACCTTTTTTAGTCTGTCACAGTGGTGACCTTTAAGAAAATAGTGTATATGCTTAGCGTGGTCTGATGGAACATACTCATAGTTGTTGCTAATCTATATGTGATATATATATATATATATATATATATATATATATGTATATATATATATGTATATATATATATTCTGATTTTAAAATCACTATTATTACCAAACAATTTAAGATTATAAATAACAAGTTATATATAAATATACTAAAAAAATAAATGGACATTAAAATAACAAATGAAATATTAATACATATTAGAGGTGGTCTAGAAAAACAGGTGTAAGTGTAGCAGTAGAAAACAAACTACCACCATTAAACAAATTAGGAGCCCCTCTCTCCCAACTCCCCATTTCTTTTCTATTCCTCTTTTTTCTTTTCTTCATCCTCTATTTCCCTATCCTTGCTCTTCTTTCATCGTCGTCCGACCCTTTCCCTCTCTTCCTTTTCCTTAAGTCTTATACCCCATCTCTCCCTTCCCTTAACCGATCTTTACGAGGTCAAGAAGTAGTCAGTAGATACGGGTGAATCTTTGGTCTTTTCGCGAAAAAACCTAAGAATACTAAGAAAAAAGAGATAATAACAAAAAAAACAAGATATATAATACACTAGCCCATAGAAATTTTAGACCTACAGCGAGCAGCAGACACACGGAACAAACTCTTGTTGAAGATAGCATCTACATTCCGTTTAGGTCCTAGAATGTTACTCCTTAACTACTAACCCTACTTACTCCATCACCTAACCTCATCATAAAAATAAATAAATAAATTAATTAATAAATAAGTAAATATTTTTTTAAATAAATAAATCAATCTACACCCAATCAACCTTGTTATCCACACAGCTGAACTTCACCCCTTGACGCCTATTTTTAAACTAAAACCCTATTTTTGCTGAAATTGATTTTTGTTTTTATTAAGAACTCCGTTTTTTTTATATATGCGTTGTTGCCTGAATAGGTCTCTAGTTACTAAATACTAAAAGACCGAAACCTTCTAGTGTAAAAACAAATAGAAAATGGAACTTGCTCTACCCCGGTATTGAGCACTATTGCATACACCTCGTTATATTTCACTGGTTACTTACTTTTGAAAAATAGCAACCTCAAATTATATATATGACTCTACCGTCAATTTCGACGTATGAGCTTCCGTTACTAGTTGCTGGGAAATCCACACAGATTATTTGTATAGACCCGACTCCACTTTTTGGTTGTATTGGTAAGCTTTATCTTTCTAGAGGACTGCCTTAGAAAATACTCTACAGTTTTTTACATCGAAGTTACCTACTTGTAGATGCATGTCTGGGTGCATCTGTTTCACGGAATTAAAGCGCTTCCAAATACCAATCTGGAAATGACTACGACGCGGCGCAGAACATACAGTGCTTAGTCTTCCGAGATGGTTACCCATCTGGTACTGGCAAGGTCCACCGCTGCTTATCTTCGATTATATTGCGAGAACCGATGTGTCAACGTCATTGTGCCGCACACACACACACACACACACACACACACACATACACACACATTTTGCCGATGTCTTTTTGAGAATATAGTGTTGAAAATATCTAGGTGTCGCACCCTCTATTGCCCGACATAAACGATTTCTTCAATTTCCGCAAACAAAACCATTCTCGCTTTTATTATGACATCAAAAATAAAGAAAAATCAATAAGTACAGAGACTTCCTAGTAAACAAAGAGATATCTAGATCACATGATTAAATATAAACAGATGAGTAAAGGTGTGTTCTAGTGTTCCATCTATAAGTACACATTAGATTGTTTTTCACTTCAATATCTTACATTAAAGAACGGTATTAGGGTTGTATCTCATGAAAAAATATAGTTGTCATATACAAATAAATGCTATGCTGTGCTCCAAATCTGTTTTTATTACAGTGTGATGATATAATTGATTTGAAGAGGAGGTATTATTGGGAAACATCATAAATTAAGGCCCTCAACTGAGAAAACATCATTTTATATGATTCAACAATTTTAAACATACCCGTGATATTGTCATGTCGTTCGTAATATAATAGTGTTAATCTTTTCTAACTTTGCTACGCTATGCCATGTTTTTAAACTTTTCAAGTTGTTTCAAAAAGCTTCAAATATTTAGCAACCTGTTTTTTATTGTTAAATCTCTTTCTCTCTCTCTCTCTCTTTAAATAAATTTTGCAATATATGGTTTTGGATGTTATGTCGTTTGGTATGGTAGGTATATGTTTAGCAGTGAAATGTATTATTTAGTTACTAATTCGAATTTTGAATACATTGGATTGCTCATTAAAATAGTTATCAAGAGAGTAGTTTAAAATGAAGACTTTCGACTACAATGGATCAAACCGTATTTACTTGAACTGAATCTACATAGTTAGCTTAATTACTTTGCTTAATATCATAGAACTAAACATTAAAGTCACCATTTAATAAGGCTTAAAATAAAAGTTAACTACGATTATTTATATATATATATATATATATATATATATATATGAAATCACAATTACAACATACATGAAATACGCAGAATTGATTAAGATAAATAACTTGTTTATCCATAGAACGATATTTGTATATTCCGTTATTTGATAACGTTAGTCACATTCGAGCCATTTGCGTTCATATGCACGTTTCTTAGATAGCGATTAATAATTAAAAAAATATATACATATTCGTTACGTTCGTAATTTACTACTTAAAAACAAAAGAAACATTGATCGTATTTTTATATCCAAAATTTCAACCTTTCTTTGTATTGTTCTATTGTAGTGATTATCAATTAATTCATCTTTTACGGTAAAATCGCGATCGACGATTTTGATGATTATCGAACCCTTTTTTTTCTAAATGGGATTGTATTTGGACGAAAACGTTTGCTAATTATTCAGAAAAGAAAATAATTATTAATGAGAGAAATCAATTTGCTCATTTTTTTTTTAAATTCCAAGCGTCATTTTTTTTCAAGTATAAATGAGTTGCTACTAATAACTTCCAAACGCCGCTACATGGTAAGTTTGTGTTTCAAAGATCATCTGTTTAATATAAATATTACCTTTTCAGGTTAGAATTATTAATGAGTAGAACAAAGTTTTATAGCTTATACGCGTGTTTTGTTACAATCATTTGTTAAAAGTTAATTTTACGATTATCACTACAGCGTCTTTATATTATTTCATATTGTAAAGTTGGTTTGTATTTTTAATATCTGTCCAGATTACTATACTTATGTATTTTCTAAAATATTATGACTAATTTGTTATTAGTTTACTAGAACTCAACCGTTTTAAATCTATATATAATGCCCCCAGGCTAATGTATATTACAATAATGTATTTAATAGTATATTTTTATTACATTGAATATTCTTATATTTGATCGATTAATAAGTATTGATTTATAGATTTTGTGTTTTATAAATTCTTAGCTCGATAAGCCATAAAAATACATTTAACAAAAAAATATAAAATTATAAGTTACTAGTAGGCTGTCCGTCATTGCCCGATCGTAAAATATGCATAGTTATTATTTATTTTGTACAGACACTGACACATGTGAATGCAGATATGATGTATGTTAAAAACAGTTGACTCGTTGTAAGTAAAAAAAAAAAGAAAAATATTCGAGCTGAAGTTGAAACTAAAACCCGAAGAACCTTCGTCAAGTACAATAATCATTAATCCAGCTTGACACATGTTTAATAGATGTTTTCAAACATAATTATTTTTTTACATACGCAATGTGTCATGTGACTCATGCGCATTTGTAAAACAGTTGGCAAGCAGATAAAAAAATCGATAACCCCACTTAACAATTTTTCTAATTTAATTTCCTAGATTTTAAGTGGACGAAAGCCGTTTAAAAAGATGTCGACATATCTGAATACACTATATTCAAATTTCTACTTAGTATATTAAAAAATCCTTGGGTATATAGGTTCAAAAGTGTCCTTATACGTACATAGATAAGCAAATTAAAGGAGAATTATCTTTTAGTTTTCAAGATGGTAAGCTTCTAGTAATAAATGAAAACTATAATCCGCTTTATAAATGTGTATAAATATCCTCATTTTGTCGATAAGCAACCATTATTTTATTTCTAAAAAAAATATTGCATCTAAAATTCCACTTCGTATGTAAAGACAGAAAATAGATACGCTATATTTACAAACATTGTCTTAGTAATCTATTGTTCATATAGTTTTGTCCTAACTTAAAAGATAATGTATGGGTTTAACAAAACTGAAGTTCATTTTCACACAAAGTATTTTTAAGCTAAAATAACATTAGATATAAAGCATGTTCGATACAGACCCCTGTTTGTGTATAGCTTATTCCTATCCTGTATGTGTGTGTATATGTATGTATATATATATATATATGTATATATATATATGTATACATTATATATATATGTATACATTATATATATATGTATACATTATATATATATGTATACATTATATATATTTATATGTATATACATATTTATATATATTTATATGTATATACATATTTATATATATTTATATGTATATAAATATTTATATATATTTATATGTATATACATATTTATATATATATTTATATGTATATACATATATATATTTATATGTATATACATATATATATATTTATATGTATATACATATATATATATTTATATGTATATACATATATATATATTTATATGTATATACATATATATATATTTATATGTATATACATATATATATATTTATATGTATATACATATATATATATTTATATGTATATACATATTTATATATATTTATATGTATATACATATTTATACATATTTATATGTATATATAAGTATACATATGTGTATGTATATATATGTACATATATGTATATGTATTTATATGTACATATATGTATATGTATTTATATGTACATATATGTATATGTATTTATATGTACATATATGTATATGTATTTATATGTACATATATGTATATGTATTTATATGTACATATATGTATATGTATTTATATGCATATATATGTGTGTATGTATATATATATATATTTATATGTTTATATATAAGTATATGGTTGTATCGATTAGTCTCCTATATGTAATTCCAATGAAACTAGCGTGATTATTTAAGAGTGCTCAATGCATGACAGCCCATATATAGTTTATTACACTCATATTATTGGTTAACTATGCGAATGCATGTTTCAGCGGAATCACAATTCAAGAAAAACACAACAGCCATAAAAAAAAAACTAAGATAGGGATAAGAGTATCATATTCCTTCAGATCAAAGCGAAAACTAACACCAATTAACAGCCACCAAGTTAGAAGTTTACCAACACCTTCCCACTGCGACAGCTATACCAAACGAAATCGTACTTCCCTCTCCTCCCTGTCCCCTTCTTACAACACACCTTCCTCAAAAACCTCTACGGATCACATTCACAATGTTTACACCTTACTTTCTTCTAGAACGTAAACCACCCCTTAACATCGTATAAACACTAATGAAGACTTCACTCCCGCATCAATAGCGATTCTCTTTTGGCCTGATGCCGCAATGTCCTGTAATTTGGATACCACGGAAACATGTATGCACATATGTAACCAATAATGGTTGTATAGTAAACAAACTATAGAGAGATAGATAGATAGATGGATAGATAGATAGACAGCGTGATTATATCCTTGAATTAATGCATCACAAAAGTGTCTATCATAACCAACGTTTGTGAAAAGAGTCTATCTTGGACAATGTGTGCATGTGAGTGTGTTTATTGCAACATATAACATAAAATTATTATATAATTATAATATAGTCTCTGTAACGCACTGATAAAGAAAATACCTCTCTCGGTTGTCGTTTTCTTTTCTTATTATCCAATTCAATCTTCCGTCGCCAGAAACCAACAACAATAGAGCATTTATTTGACATAACTTTCTTTGCGTCCCGGAGTTTACGACATTTCTTTTTTATTTCCTGCATTATGTTAAGGTCGTGTTTCTCTCAGCTCCCAAACGCAGAGATGATATCTCCCATGCTCTCATCCAACACGTCCGTCTCATTCTTAACTCCAATCTCTAAACTCAGCCGAAAAATATCTTAATACATAGTTGCATTAGGATCATTTGAATTATCTCTTTATGTTCCAACATATCAAATTAGTATTTCCTATATATTTCAAGTTAAGTATAGAGTTCGGAGTATATAGTGAGAGAGGGGGTACGAGCACGGGAGATAACATCTCAGTGTTTGGGAGTTGGAAGAAACAGGAGCTTAACATTATGTATGGAAAAAAGCCATCCAAACTTCTAGACGCAACAAAGGTTGTATCAAGTATATACCGTACTATTGTTGGTTTCCTCAAATAGAACATTACTCTGGATAATGAGAAGAGAAGACCAGATAACGGAGAGAGGTATTTTCTTTGTGCCGTCCCCAGACTGGTGTAAATGAACTATTTTATTGTGTCTATTGCACAGCCATAAACAGGTTGCATGATAGTCTGTTCCCACACACATGGGCCATGATATATGCTTTTGTTAATGCACAAATATAAGGATAGACTCAAACATTTCCGTCTCGATACATATTAATCTAACACTAGCTGGTGGTCTGACATTGCCAGTAGTAAAATACGCTTAAACATTAATTATTTTCATTTATCCAGAGACTGTATGCATTATTATAGAATCAATCCTGTATTTATGGTTATATATTACGAGGAATAATTTGCCAAGTGGACTAATTTGCAAAGAGAAATAATAATAATAATAATAATAATAATAATAATAATAATAATAATGGCGTTTATCAAATTTCGTTTGTGTTAATTTACAATATACAACTAGTTGATATTTGAGAGCGAGTATGAATACTCTGTAGAAGTCACTTGTGTTTTATCTTTATGATGTGCTAACGAAAAAAATGATTTGCAGCGATTGTAAATGGTATTTTTTATCGAAGATTGAAGTCCTTTATCAGATGAATATTAAATGGTAAGGTTAATTCGTAATAAAAAAAACCAAAATCAACTTTCAGCAACGAACCCCTTTTTTGCTGAAAGTTGATTTTCGTTTTTCGTTAGAAATTACGCTTTCCAATATAAGCGTCGTTACCTGAAGAGGTATCTAGTTATTAAACACTAGAAGACCAAAGCATGCCAATTACTGTAACAAAACAGTACTGCTTATATAAAGACAAATTTAATATATATATATATATATATATATATATATATATATATATATACTGGGTGGCCGAAAAGTCCCAGGACACTGGCCGAAAAGTCCCAGGACACTATATTTTTAATATTTTAATGCTGTTAAATATGATTGATTGCAGCTTTTGCTAGCGTATCAAGGAATTCTCTAAAAAAATGGCACAAAGAACCTGGAGGCGAATGGAATTGTGCAAGAACAACGAGGGCCAACATACTGATCCCCTAGACCACTAAATTACTCTCGTTGTTTTCTGCTTTGTTTCTAATAAAGTTCTCTTTTTTTGTTGAATATATATGTTTTCTGTGTGTTTCATTAAAAAATACTGTGTTTTATTAAAAATACATGTATAGTGTCCTGGGACTTTTCGGCCACCCTGTATATATATATATATATATATATATATATATATATATATATATATATATATATATATATATAAACTTAAATGATGCTCTTATAAGCATAGACAAAACCAAACAAACAACAGTAAACAAATAAGAAAAAATATTTAAAAAACCTGGGGCATTACAGCAGTAGCGGGACAAAGGTCAGTTATAGAGATCCAGGCCTACAATTGTTATTTTGCATTTTCAGCTACACACATAATTTAGTACATATAGTAAAACCTTAAAGTATTAATGTCGCTTGAGGAAGAAATGATTCTATTATGGCGAAAATCTCATTTATAAAATATGTAAAGTCTGTTTTTCTTTTTTTTCAAAATTGCTATTTCTGCCGTTACGACAGGTCGCAAGGCATCGCGAGACTGGTCCAAAACTTTTATTTTTGTCGATCTTGTGTGTGTGTGGGTATATATATAATATATATATATATATATATATATATATATATATATATATATATTCCCATACAAATACCTGGTAAGGAGTGGAACTAAAAAAATAAAATAAAAATAAGCTATCGTCAGTCAACGTAAAGATGAAATATATGCGTTCATACGTTGAAGTCAGTTCAATTTTAAATACGTCTGATCTGTTTAACGATAACTCAAAAGAGCGAAATATTTTGCTTCAATGTTTACTGATTGCATCTGTTGTATTTTTTACTTGTGAAATTATTAATATATCTAGTAGGACAATATAATAATAAATAGAGAATTTATTCCGTAAAAATAAATACAAAATGAAAATATCATACTTAAGCGTAATTTTCGACCAGTCTGCGCATGGGCTTTCTAATTCTACTGAAATAATTGAATTGCTTCATAATTAAGATTTCCTTCTTCAGTAGATAAAAATATATCTGATCTCTCAGTAATTGCCAGTCAACAGATAGGAGGCGACTGTATACGCCATTTGAACCATGAAAAAAAAAACTAAATAATAACATTTGGAAGAGTCAACGTCATTTATATCTAAAAAATACGTGTGTTTTTATGGTATGCGCAGCAACTCTCACTGAATAATATGACAAATATATTTATGCTTTAACTAACATTTGATTGAGATATACATAATTATATCATAGACGAATATAAACAACTGCTCTAATGTTTTATTCTAGTAAAATAAATACGCGTTTTTCTTTCTTGATGCCTTCCGGCAAATATACAATATTTATTAAACGACCTCCTGAAATAACAACTAATCATTCATCGATGTTTCTCAAATCTTACAGAATCTATTACTCCTTGCATTAAGCAGAATTTTCCTGGATAACGCTCTGCAGATCAAGTCTCAAGTCAATGTAAAAACTCTCAGTTTTACAATATAATTCTGTATGAAAAACTACTTAACATGGAAGAAGTTATGAGCAAATGCTTTATGGCGAACATTTGCCATAACATCGCTGAGACATTACGACAGGACTAGATACAATTTCCAATTTAACGAACAAATGTCCCATTTCTCCGTACGAGTCTTTACTGTTAGATAAAAAAATGTCCCATAGGTATTTCAGCTATCAGTCTCTTTTTTATTCTTATTCTTTTGCATCAAACACAACATCGGACACCGTTAACATGAATTGCTCCCTTTTTACTTAAGTATATATCTGGCCCAGTGTAGTTTAAGAAAATAAACCCCACTATTAGTGTCCTTGCCTTTTTGGGAAAGTGTACATTTATGGCTAATTTATTTAGGGGATCTCTAATCTGGCTAGGAACTTTACAAAACCAGTGGCCTCTTTCCCTAGAACGTTGACTCCCAACATCGTACAACATCATCTTCCGTGTGGAACAAGAAAATAATTTAACAGCTCAACAGACTTTTGAAATCTTAATCCTGTTAGAATAGGTTCTCAGGGATTAAGCGAACGTAATCGATATCACTCCTAGTACGCATGGGGCATACAAACATTTTGATATGTGAATGGCTGATTTTGGAGTGGATATCGGTGTGTTCATGCAAATGCCTTTAACATCCAACGTAGTCGTCATTTCTGATTAATATAAACATACGAATGGGAACATATTCTGGATTCAATATTGTCAAGAACGTTTCGACAAAAGAACTAACTAGCCACAACTGTTCGTAAAACAAGTTAAAAAGATAAGAAATAATAAAACCCAAGTTCCTATCATTTGCTGGTATTCGTTTAGTGAAATCGAAAGTCAATAGCTGAATATGTTCTGGTTTCCTGCCAACCAAACGTCTGGTCTGTGGCCAGTGCCTTGAATTATAACTTACAATCCCGCTCGCCTATTAGGAGACATATGACACAACAAGAGTCATTGCGCTAAGCCGACCACAGCTATCTCTTTAGCACGGAACCTTTACGTAATGTGGTCGTAAAAATAAATAATGCAAGTGAATTCCTCAAATAATTTACCAATTTTAACTTCCAGCGTTTCTTTAATCGTGTGTGATATTTTCTTGGCACTATTGCGACCATTAATCATTTTATTCTGTTTTTCGGCCCATTGGTGTCAAGTTCCTTATAACCTTGGCAGAAACGAGTAAAACTTTACAAAAATACTTTATTTAAAAAATCGTTTATATATATATATATATATATATATATATATATATATATATATTTATACTAGCACACAATACCCGCCTCCAAATCGCCACTTTGGCCATCTCTTTGCAATTTCTCACTTGAAACTGTCAATCTGTAAAAAACTTACCTGGGGTGTTTCCTTGCTAGTCGCGTTCAAAGTCAATTTATATATTAATTTTGTTTAGATCTCCTCTTACATAATTCGACCCTACTCAATTTCAACCTTACTGATTAACATAGTGTTCCTTACTATCCCCTAACACTTGTGAACTCTTAGCCTAGGATGCCCATGTAGCCTTTATGAGTGATGCCTCTCTAGAAAACATACAAAACTTCATAAACCTATTTCTCTCGCCCTGTCTCTCTCTCTGATCTATCTATCTATCTATCGATCTCTCTCTCTCTCTCTCTCTCTCTCTCTCTCTCTCTCTATATATATATATATATATATATATATATATATATATATATAATATATATATATATATATATATATAATATATATATATATATAGTAAGTTATTAAGATACATATGGCAATTAAAGATACACAAAATAATTTGCGTTTTACCTTCGTGATAAGTCGTCAGGCTTATGCGAAAAGTGATTTTTTTTTTAGTTAGCCAGTCAGATTCTTATTTGCAATCGGGCTAATTCTAGTAAGCGAATTACCGGGTGCTTATAAGACAAAGGTGCAGTTTACCTCAGATTAACATTTCCCTCTTACTTTTTTGTGTTTTATGGAAAGAGTATATATGCTTTGTGTGGAGGAAGCAAACGTACTGAAAATTACACATAAATTATATATTCTTATATTAGTTCATGTGATTAAATGAAATAGAAATTATATATATATATATATATATATACTAGCAAAAGTACCCATCGTTGACTGAGTTCAAAAACAGCCTACAGAAAATAGACGCTGATTTATGAAAGTATGATAGCTTATGAAAAGGAAGGGTTGTAAAGAGATAGCTTCGAATTTCGGGGTATCAAAACCAAAGCAAAATATAATGAAAGTAAACATACAATAGATAAACCTCATAATTTATTATACCATACCTGTTCACACTGAAACACTTATCACAATATTCTGTGGATCTATATAAAAAAAAAAAAACTTAAACTTTGTGATATATTCCGATTCTATGGAGGTCAGGCGCGAACGAACACCCAATAATTTTATTATACCGTATTTTTTCAAACTGGAACATAATTATCAACACAAACTTACACAGATAGATATGAAAAGTCTTTATTAAAGTGTGCGCCTATTTCCATTCTATGGAGTATAGGCGCAAACGCAGACCCCACAATTTTCTTATACCATCACTATTTAAGTTGAAACCTACTTATCAAAGGATTCCTATGTGCATCTATATAAAAAAAAAAAAAACTTGTAAACGTTTTTTTTTTGTTTTTTTAATTATTAAGTTCCATACTTTGGGGGACAGGCGCGAACGCAGACCCCAAAATTTTTAGGAACCACCATTCTGCAAGATCAAACATACCCATTTCTATGTCTCGATCCATCTTTTCTCATTATATGCGATCAGTTTTCTATAATAGTCAACCATATAGGAGCCTATTCGTGACGGGAGACAAACACCCACACACACAAAGACGTCCAGCTTAATATATATATATATATATATATATATATATATATATATATATATATTAGTAAAGAATAATCTCAATAAGCATCCTATAGTAATAATATATAATCGGCCTATATACAATTGTCTATAACAGTTGTCTAGTGTGTCTGTTTCATTTTGTCAAACATGTGAAATCATATGCATGATGGTAGCTTCAATATAACAACAGACTTACGTGCAATATAAACAAACGTCGCGTCATTTAAAATCGAGTAGAGAACAGTAAAATGACAAACTGGACGGTATTGATGTGTGCGGTGCAGTGCAGCCTCTCTTTCTCTCTTACTCTTGATCTGTTTTCTCCTTATAGTTGAATTCTTGTAATTGGTTATGTCGATTATCTTTTATTTTTCGTTTAACTTAATTCTAATCAGGATTAGTATTAACGACTCCCCATGGTTCCCGTTTTTGGGTCACTTTTGTGTTCCAATCCTTTATTGGAATGTAGGTTGACGTCACTCCACAACAATAAGCCGACGTTTGGCAACTACTTCGATAGTTTTCCGGTGTTTCCAGTTACCTATTCAACAATAATACGAATACACTATATGTTTTTGGAACTCTGCCCGTAGATGTAACAATAGATAATTAGGTGTTTACACATCCAGTAATAAATTTCTTAGATGGGAGCAGGGATAGGTTGAAGGTTTTGGGAAAAATTCAGACATTTCATACTTACGTGGTATTTGAACATGTTTTAGATATGAATAAACTATTTAAATCATCTTTTTTAATGCAATATATATTGTTTCCATTTTTATATTATAACAAATATGTTAATGCCACTAAATTAAAAACATTAATTCAACGTCGCTTAACTTAGTGCAACTTGAAATAAATGGTAGCCATTTTTATTATTTCTACAAAAGTAATCCAGAAACATTAGAACAATTTTGCAAAATGCGCACTTTAATACTTTTGTACACCTGAATTTGGGCAATATTTGTTTTTAATGTATTGTTTTATACATAGCTTTCTCTCCCCCATATATATATATATATATATATATATATATATATATATATATATATATATATATATATATATAAACAGGAGGAACTGAGCTGATCATATGAGACTTGAATAATAGGTGAACATATGACCAACATTGTTACGATATTATATTTGGATTTCTAAATTCCAACAACCATCATTGAAATTGCAAATAAACCAACATCAATACCCATCTACAGAAACCTTCTCTTTGACTCCCGTTTGACCTTAGGCCAGCACCTCTAATTCTTACAAGCCACCTGTATTTGCTAATTCTCTGCGCGACTAGTCATAGCCGGTAATTTATCACGTTCAACAATCAACTACATAAACGGAGCGTATGTAATGTACGAGCCCGAAATCCTTATACCACCACGACGTTCCCTTATTACTCCACTCTAATTAGCTACGGTATGAAGAATTAAGTATGCAATTTTCGGGTCTAATTTAAAAGGATTTGATTGGTAAAGGTATAAGAAACCATGGCATGGGGTAGGCTCATATGATAAATCAAATAGTAGCAAGGAGTCCCGATGTTTCTTTGGATTTGATGAGGAACAATAAATATTGTTTATTTTCAATGCGGTTATTGCCATCCCAGACTTTGCTCCTGCCGTATTTCAACAGGAACAACATGAGAAGGAAGCTTAGACGACTTCTTCAAAAAGCATCGTAGTCTACATTGCACTGTAGAACCCCCACTGATTTTTTCGGCTGTCATTCATGTTAAAAAGGCAAAAGTAAAATATAATGTTTCACTGATTTTCCAAACGGAAAATAATTATTTTTAACATGCCAATGTCTAATCACAACATTTACGATTCTGCTACTCCCGTCAGTAAACGTTTCTAATGAGCTTGTGATTAAGGGTTTTATGATCGGGTCTCAAGATGATAAGAGTAGTTCGAGAAATTCGAATAATGCGCATAAACAATTCCCATCTGCAAAATGCAGAAACATTTAATCAATACCCCCAAAAATTATTTAGATACTTATGGAAAATATCTCTATAAAGACCCTACTTTAGCATGTTACCAGACACATAAATAAAAAGAATGTGAAGTTCCAAATAATAATTATATATATATATATATATATATATAAAATCATAATTATTGAATTTAAAATTTGTGATTTGAAAAAGTTGTATTCAAATATAGAAATTTTATTGCATGCAAGACAAATCATATATATATATATATATATTGTTTTATAGGAAAGAATTTCAATAAAGTGCGGAAAAAAATCAATATAAGAGCTTAATAAGGAGCTCAAACATGGCTGACAACAGCCTAATATTATTTACCATTTACTGCCCCCCTTATGTAAGGCTTGAAACCAAAGGTACCAATGTGTTTCTTTCCTTCTGTACAATTATATATATATATATATATATATATATATATATATATATATATATATATATATAAAGATTATTGTACTCTCTACTTCAAATGTATATATTCAATTTTACTATTAATAGGAACATAACATCTTAGAAATGTAATAATCAATACCAAAATGAAACTAATAAAAATTATTTAAGCATTGTATATGATAATTTGAAAACTTCAAATGCACATGCAATATTATACGTACTGAGTGTTATTATATGGCTTAGTAGCAGGATGTACGGTCTTGTTTCGCAGTAAAATACACTTTATTATAATATTTTAATTGATGCAAATTTCGTTTTTTTTTATAATAGCACCAGTTTGGTATTGATTCGTATAGTGTACCCAATATATAATACTGATTTAAAAGTTTCAAACATAAGTTACTGTCGTCGATAAAATTGAAACCACGACTTTTAGCGCATCAACATTAGTCCTTAACATTTGAGCCATCGTCAAGCCAAGAAGAAATTGTTCAAAGTCAACCGACCTTTACGTATTAATGTATATTTATATCGATGTACGCATTCTAAATGTTATTTTTTTTTACAACCTTGACTACCAAATTTGATTATTTTACCCGGAGAAACCAGTAAAAAGAACGTTCCCCAAAACGCAAGTATTTGACTCGCCCAACGTCAGACTGCGACAGAGCGTCTCAAGGGAGAAGCACTGTGAAAAAAATTAAGAAAGGATAGATTGAGCCAAATATATAAATTAGATTTTCTGCCTCTATCGTTTATCTTACTTAGTCTGTTAGTTTATCGGTCCATTTTACTCAGAATGTGCTTGGCCGATATCACTTAAATTTAACAGGAACGTTCTAAGTAAGTATTGTCGTATCTGTCTATGCACTGGTAAGAATACTGAGGATCAATAAATATTAATCAGAACGATATTACAATTTTATAGAACTTTTCTCGGGAACTACTGAGCTTATTTTGTACGGACATCTAGAGAAAACAAAATGGTCAATAGTTCGACATTAATGAGGATATGTTCTGATGATACAACACTTTTCTAGAAGATTTTTCCGCTGACGCAGATTTAGTAAGTGATTTTATTAAAATACTAGCAGTTTAACCCGGAATTGCTCCTGCATTATGTACTGTACATATCTTTGTTCACACACACACACACACACACACACACACACATATATATATATATATATGACTCATGGCAAGGTAACCTACATCTAAAATTTAAAGTGTTAAGACCAACAATTGGCGGAGGAGTTTGCTAGAGTCTGCAAAGGTAAATCCTTTCAAAGTTGACGACTTGGCAGCCAAATGTTTTCCCAAAAGCTGATTTAAAAGCTTTTTGCATGTCGTAATAACATTTATGTAAAATTTCAAATGTTTAGACATAAAATTAGCTGAATACTTTGCTAGAGACATCAAAGGTAAGAGCTTTTGAACTTTGACCCATTGGGCAGCCAGATCTTCGGCCCACAACAAAGTAAAAGATTGCCCTATGTCTGAATACACTTTATGTATAAATAAAACTTTTTAGGCCAAACATTTTCTGAGTAATATGGTAGAGACCACAAAGGTGAACATTTTGTTAACTTTGACCCAATTGTTAACCCTTAACATTTGTTTTGGGACCAAATAAAATTATGATGTTCGATCTATGTCTAAGTAACCCACATCTAAAATTTTGAGTGTGTGCACCAAACATTGGGTGAGACGTTTGGTAGAGTTTTCGAAGGAAAACCGTTAAGCCAAATTTCTGACCGAAAACCAATTAAAACGGTTTTCCTTAATCTTGATACTCCCTATGTAAAATCTCGAGTCTGTAGATGAAAATAAACAAAATAGTTTGGTAAAGGAATGTACACAAATATTCAATACATAGATTGAACAAGGGCAATTTTAAAGTATCCGTAAGTACTTAGTTAGAGATTAATAAGACAAGTTACCATACTAACATAATTTGAATATTTTTATAATCTCGAAAACTAGTGAGTCGACTCGGATGAATTTTGCACCAACTTGAGTTACTTGTTTGCCTGAACAAAAACATATAATAGAATGAATTCGATATATATTTCGAGATTTATAGGGATTTATACGGATTAGTTATTTAATGCAAAAATGGGGCCAACGTATACATAGACAAAGTCAAATTTTCATAAAGTGTTCATTCTATAACAGCGCGCAGTATCTATAACCAAATTGTAATGTTCACAATTCGCATAAAGTTTTATCAATGCCATTTATATTCCTGTGTCGGACACATTATATTTGATTCTTTATTATTGAATTTTGAGTCAAATATTTAATTGAACCTTCATATTTATTTAATGTTTTTTTTTGTCCGTCAACTTTAACATAGTAACAGTTTCTGTTATATGTTTATCGTATTATCTATCTAATTATCGATGACTACTTCATTTAATAACATACATTAATATACGAAAGTATAATTTTATGCGTTACCTTTAAGTATTTACTTGAACAGTGTTTAATACATAGAAAGAGCAAGGTAGTAAGGTATAAAAATATATACGGCAATGAAGCTAAAACGAATATTCCGCGTTTTATCCACGCTAGGATGCGTTAGGCTTATGCATAAGACTGACAAATCCTAGCGCGAGTGAAACGTGGAATAGTCTGTGTAGCTTAATTTCCGTATATATATATGTGTATATCGATATCTATCAATCTCTATATATACATATACACATATATATATATATATACACATACATACACATATATATATATACACATATACATATATATACACATATACATATATATACACATACACATATATATACATACACACACTTCGCTAACTTTTTTTTCTCATATATCTTGTAAGTTCTCAATTTTTTTCAAGCTCATAACACTGCAAGATAGTCTTAAGAAGCCTCTTAAAAATTCAAATTATATTCAAGCAAATGATCAGGGAAGATTTCTTTGCTTTGCTTTTTTTATGAGAAAGGACTTATTTAATAATAATATAATACGTTTATGAGTTTGCACTCTGGCTAAACCGTAATATCTTGTCTATGAAGTAAGAGCCGTAAAGTGTACTCAGAATAAACAATTTTAAGACAAACCAATTTCTAGCTAGGTTCAAATTCTACATAGAAGCGTTAAAATGATAAATTATTATTCTCTTTTGTAAAGATACGATTTATTTTCTTTAAGAAATAATTTATTTACTATTATGACGTACTAAGCGCAGATGTGGATTAAAGAAAATAACACCTTATATTGAAAGAAAGATTGAAAGTAAGATTAGGTCATGGTTGACTTATATCGAAGGCGATGATGGGGCTGCAGTTTTTATTAGTTTTCCTGATATAAATATGAAAGAACCACTTTATTCTGAAGATTATACCACATGTTCTTAAAATTTTAAGTGCTTAACGATGAGGCATCGAGTGCTTATTTGGATATGAGTTATCTTTTATGAAGACACGAATGTCAATGAAAACATGAAGTATGCTCCCCCGTGAATGCACAGGGAAGTAGGCATAAAAATAACTGAATTATAAAATTTGTCTACGTAACCTGAAAGTACTCAGGGGACGTCAAATTTTCGTAGAAATGAAAAACGATGCTGTTCTATGCCTCAACATGTGAACATTTGTATTCTGCATCATGCAAAATAAGTTAAGTTCATTTGCCCCCATGTTGTTCCCAAAAAGGCCCCAAGGCCTTAACATATGTAAATTTGAAATCTGTACCATGCAAATAAAAAGAACTAAGTCAACCATTCCCTCCAACGCACACTTAGCCCCAAAATCCCCAAGGCCTTTACGTATTTAAATAAAGGTTCAGCAAAGCACAAATGCTAAATAGACATACATCGAAAAATTTGAGCAAATATTGTAAAATACTCCGAAAAATGGAGGGTTTTATTAGCTAAAAAATAGTCTCTTGGTTACACATAAGAGTTATCCCGAAATATAGAAAATACATACATTATATATATATGCATATATTATACATATAAATACATACATAGAAAAATAAAATTATATAGGAATCACCTAGTTGCAACTTTTCAGAAAGTTTCATAAAAATCCAACGGATCAATCTTTTTTTTTTTTTTTTTTGTAATAAGCACAAAGTATCAATTTTAGCTATTTTACCTCGAAGGCACCTCTATGGAGAAGCCGGAGTTTTCACGGGCAATCAGTTCGGTTACTATTTTTACTGATTTCATATTTAATTTTTGTGCAAAATTTAAAAAAATTCCACAAGCCTTTTATTGACAATGATAATAAAAAATAAAATAAGTCCGGGATTTGGTTCTTAAAGTTTTTGGGTCCCCAGTTAATAACAAAACACAGGGAAATCAGTTTTCCCCAGCTTAAGGTCCGTATACAGATATATAAATTGAAACGGTATGTGAGAGACCACGCAAAAGGATAAAATTATAATTACGAAAATAGATATTAATTAAACAGCAAATAATAGGGAGAACTATTGCAAAAAGCATATATGTATGCATATATATATATATATATATATATATATATATATATATATATATATATATATGTTTAAAATGTATGCATGTGTATATATATATATATATATATGGATGGCATATTAAATATATAATGGTTAAAATGTATGCATATATATATATATAATGTATGAAGATGTTTTTATTTATTTTTGTTAGCGATACTTTTTTAAAAATTAATTTTAGTATTTATGCAAAAGTGATTTTTTACCTAATAATAGTAGGTTAGTGGATGATTTTATTTTAAAAAATATAGAATGTATGCATATATATATATATTTGTATATACATATGTGTATTTATATGTATAATATATATATATATATACATGTGTATTTATATGTATAATATATATATATATATGTATATACATATGTGTATTTATATGTATAATATATGCATACATATAATGTATGTATTTATATGTATAATATATGCATATATATAATGTATGTATTTATATGTATAATATATGCATATATATAATGTATGTATTTATATGTATAATATATGCATATATATACTGTATGTATTTATATGTATAATATATGCATATATATAATGTATGTATTTATATGTACAATATATGCATATATAATGTATGTATTTATATGTATAATATATGCATATATATAATGAATGTATTTATATGTATAATATATGCGTATATATATGTAATGTGTATTTATATGTATGCGTATATATATAATGTATGTATTTATATATGTATAATGAATGCGTGTATATATATACATATATAATGAACGTATTTACATATGTACAATGTATGCGTATATGTAAAATGTAGATATTTATATATGTATAATGTATGCGTGTACATGTAATGTATACATAATTATGTATTTATGTGTATATTGTATGAGTATACATATAAAAGTATGTATCTATGTGTGTGTGTATATAATGTATGTATAAATAATATATATATATATAATGTATACATATGTATATAAGATATGTAGATAATCTGCATGTATCTAATATGTATATATGTAATGTATAGTGTATATATAATATAAAAAATATAATGTGCATAAATATGATGCATGTTTCTATACAATGTATGTAAACGTGTGTATGTATATATGCATACATATACGTATGTTTCTGTATATATAGGTATATCTTACAAAATCTATATTCCAACATTCAAAATCTTATTACTTTTACTGTTTAATTCTTTCAACGTATAAAGGGGTATGTTATTGAATATCCTTAATAAAGCACTACTCTTAGAAGTTTACTGTTTTTTTTTAATATGCGCATCCTTTCTTTTTGTTTCATTTGTTACATTTTGTTGACTGAATAGCCAATTATATTCATTGAATTTGCAGCATTCAATGGAACTAAAAGTAACTCATATGTTTATATATTTTCAAATTCATAATAAGCTCAAACGCATTTTATTGATTTATTGTTAAAAATCTCAAACAATAAGGTCACTTACTTCTTTATTGACATTTTAATAAGGTTTCAGTCAATGTACCTGCTGACCGTTTGTATCAGTATCTTGTTGAACTCGAAATCTTCACCGTATTTTTAACAGATTTCTTATATATATATATATATATATATATATATATATATATATATATATATATATATATATATATAGAGAGAGAGAGAGAGAAGCCTAGAGTGGATGAAACGCGGAATATTCAGTGTAGCTTAATCGCCATATATATTTTAAAAAAATACTAACTAGCTCTACCTTCGTATTGAGCACTTTTGAAGTAAATAATTAAAGTTTATGCATAAATTTATACTTTCGTATATTAATTTTATGTGAGTAAATGAAGTAGTTATATATATATATATATATATATATATATATATATATATATATATATATATATATATATATATATACGCATTAAGTGCGCTTGAAAGCCTAACTATATTGCAATATTTGGAAAATAAACATGTATGGGGTTTTCTTTTTGACTTTTTTTTTTCTTGCATCGTTGTACAGTTGAAAAAAAGAATGTATTTTTGTAAAGATCCGTGCGTTGTATTTGTAACTACTGGAACTTTGCTTTGGCAACGCGAGATTAACGTCAATGGTGTTAGTTCCATTATAGAAACGTTGATTAATTTGAATAAAATGAAGTAGGTCTCAAGTGTGTTTTAAAGCCAAACCACAGCAATATAAAATAGAAAAATAAACAAATATTTTTCTGTTTTGAAATCTATGATTGAAATATGTTTGAGAGCTTAACTCTGTTCAGAAAAAAAAACACGTGTGTGAGAATTCTTTGCTCAGAAATTCCAGAATGGTCGAGCCTATCTTTTGCAGATTTCACACAAACATAATGTATATGTCTGGCAATGTTCTGAGATCTGTTTTGTACAGAAATTCATCCGATAAGTTTCAAAAATAAAAAGATTCGATTGAAAACATTTTTTTTATTTATTATCAATGAAAAATACTTGGAATATTTCAAGTTATACCTACTAAGTGAGATATTAAAACTTCAGCAAATCATATTTTAACCATAGATCTCCTGATATCTGCAGGCATACATAAGGGATGGATGTACGTCTATATATCGAAATATCCCTTGTTTAAACTTGGCTGTATCTCACTGGTCTATTTTCATTTTGTCTTAGTAATGAGTTCAATTTACGATAAATAGAGACAAATAACATTTAAAATCGTCACAGATCATGTCTCCGTTTGCATATTTCAAAACTAACATTGATAAGAAGTGGCTTGTCCAGGGCATTTATCGTCAAGCCTATATATCAACTGTTGTGATATGGAAAGCAAACATACAAAATTTAAACTGCATTATCACTTTAATTATAAAAATTGTTTTGCGAATAAGTCAATCGGGAGAAATGTTAGTATTCAATAGGGGACTGATACTGTAATAATAAGTACGTACTCCGCATTAATTAAAATACCATGCTTAAGCGTATTGCACGACCGGGCAACGCCTTGTGTCCAGCTACTCTGGTATATACACACAACAAAAAAGCAGAGTTAAATGTGGTACAGTGATCGATTTTCTGAAACACGTCTTAATTCAATATTATATTTTTTTTAAAAATGCAGAATCGATAAAAATATATGACCAACAATGATTGTAAAATAACGCATTTTGCTGACAAAAATAAAAATCAGAAGATAAAAATGGTAAACATGTCTGGAAATACAAGATAAATTATTTTCCTAGCAATGTTTTTATATCAATATAGAAAAGTAATATTTGAGTTGACAGAACACTTGTAATCCGTTTTTTTTTATGAAGATAAAACCAAACACATTTGCGATGTAAAGACGAGATTCGTTATTTATTTATCACGAATCGTTTTGGATATCTGTGCATAGAGGTGTCTGTATTTGCTGTATGTTATCTTTTTTATTCAGAAAATATGTATTAATCTTAAGATAGATTTGATTATTTAAAACTTAAAATAATGCTATGTCTGCATATATATATATATATATATATATATATATATATATATATATATATATCAGAAAAGAATAGACACCCATTAAAACCGGTAATGGGGGGTGTCAGGAGACCACAAAGTACGCCAATGCGTTAAATGTCATTTCGGCATAACGACTTTCTACAGAAAAATAAAACAACGTCTTTTTACATTTTTATCTAGCGAATAAACATAATATATTCATGAAAATGATATTTAATATTTCTCAAATCCGACTACGGAGTTGAAGGCGATATTTCGCCTCTTAAACCAGAACTATTTGGAAAAATCTGTGTGGCTTATCACTAAAATATTTGTAGTTGTAAGAAAATCAGGACACCAGATTTTGCTGGCCAAATAAGAAATATCATAGATAAGGACCGTCGTTTGGCTATAGAGACAATATGCACACAATTTTATGTAAGTATGGGAATAGTACAACAACTATTCGCGTGGAACTGAGGATTCAGAAGATTTTTGCAAAGTTTGTCTCAGCGGTGCTTCATTTATGTCACAGATAATTTCACTAAGATGGGCATCAAGACATTTCGTCTTCCTCCCTATAGTCCAGATTATTCCTTAAGCTCAAAAAAAACAAACTTTAGTTGCTGTTGTTCTGAGACGATTAAGGAGATGAAAGTGGTTGTGAGAAGAGTCATTTCATTTCTAGAAGTTGCTGAGACATACAAGTGCGTTACCAGCTGCCGAAATTATTTCGAAGAGGCCTAGAATTATGTTTTACTTCAGTAAGTTTTAATATATCAAGGGGCTCCTTCCTGGAGCTTACACCTGATTCTGTTATGATTTAAATTTATATCCGAGGGCTCTTTTAAGAATATATACTGTTCCCTTTATGACTGCTATCTGTATTCCATTACAGTTTGGTCTTCCAGGGATTGCTTCTAAGTATTTATGAAGATTCTTTTTTATTAAGCCATTTGCTCCTATCACAACCGGTATAATGTTTATTTCTTTCAGAGACCATGTCGTTTTTAGATCATTTTTTAGGTCCCGATATTTTGTTATCTTTTCCCGTTCAGCTCAGTTAAGGCCGAAATCATTTGGGACTGTGACATCGACAATGAGGGCAGTTCTTTCAGGCTTGTTCCATATAAAAATATCTGGTTTGATGGTTTTATCTTTTATGTATCTGCCTGCCTGTATGCCTTTGTCATAGAACACGGTCACACTTCTGTTTGATGTTATGAGTGGTGATTCATGTTCTTAAATGGTCGGCGATCTGTCAAGTTTCATCTCTCCACAGATCTTCCAATGGAGATACTTGTATACTCTGTTGTGACGAGCAGTATAATGGCCATCTACCAATAAGATTGGGCATGCAGGCGTTAGATGGGTTGCGAATGTACATTTATTTACCATTGGACTTTGGTTTTTCATCAGGTATTCTACTGTGTTTTATATCCAGACCCAAAGTTTATAGGGCCTCGATTTCTAGACTTTCAGGTTTTTTTCATATATATATATTGTTCCAGAACTGTTTTCTCTTGTTCAACTCGCTTCTCTATTTTACGGGTGTGTACGTTTACTTTGTAATCTATGCTTTTCGTAATGTATTACAATTTAACTCTGTGGAAAAGAGATGCATTTTATTATCCGTCCGTTTATTTATCTTTGATAAAATTGTCAGGTGAAAGCACTGAGTTTATAATTTATATGGAAGCACATCCTTGTAAATAACGAAACACGTTTTAACGGCGGGAGATTTACTTTGTTTTTTTCGCTTTAAATTACCGTGAGATAATTGAACTAATAAAACATTTTTGCGATAATTGAAGTCATTAAGTTTTACTGCCCATTCGATAGCGCATATCCGCGCAAAATTACCGTCATTATTATGAGAGAACTGATCCAATAAGTCATCTTATTGGTCAACAATTTTCTCGTAAGATCCTTATGATAATTTTTTTTTGTTTACTTGATTTTCATTTTTTTTTCTGCTTGTTGAATCACGTGTCTGAAACTTTATCCTGAGGATTTATGCCTTAAGCCTTAATGTCAATACGCTCACAACACAATAAAGTGTTTAATTATGCTCATTATTTAATCATGTTTTATTTACCTGTTGCCCTGTTTGGGGCTAACTTTAACTTGCCTGTAAACGTGCCTGCGACGTTATCAGTGATCCCTGTAACGTAATCCACTACCGATTTTCTCAACGATTACATGTCTATTTTAAAACAATACACTTTTTTTCTTTTTCAATCTGTGTTATTTGTTAAATTTTACAAATGAAGTGTAGTGTTTCATGTGTGTAAGGTGTTTGTAGTTCAATCTTAAAATAAGAAAAAAAATAGCAATATCCTCAAATCGAAATATTCATCATCAGTGATACTCCAGAATAACACTCGATTCCATTAGCCTTCGAGTCAAGATCAAAGTGTAGTATCTGTCCTACATACTTTTTTCTGCGCGCGGGGCAGCTATCGTCCGAGCTCGTTTGGCAACACATGCTCGTGAACAAGGTATTTATCTTTTGCTTAGTCAGCGTGCTGTCTGTAGTCCCCATTTTTTCTGTCGTTCTCTGCTCTTTCGCCGCGAGAGGTGATTTGAGCTGATAACTTTGGCTAGGACAACACAATATTCTTGTCATTGTTTTACTCTCGAATGTGTATCCGTTGATATCTTATGTGCTTTTATATATATATATAGCTATGTGGTTCTCGGTTTTTTAACTGTGTCTGCGTCCGATATATACTCGAGAGTCAAAACAATGAAAACAATATGTTGTTGTCATTGTTACAGACCCACTGATAACTATGATCTTCCTGCGAGAAAAGGTCGGGAATCTTTCTATTCCTTCCTTTTGTCGCTTTTAGTACCATTTCTTTTTTCTCGTGAAAGTCAGCTCTCAGTTACAGACGCATTCTCCATATTTGTTTTGGCGACTTTCCTAAAACAGGAACTGGAGACTGTAACCACCACCAGCCGGAGGGAGAACAAAATACACATCCCTACCTGGAGGAAACCACACGAAATTGCTTCAGTCAGGAGGCCAAAAAGGTAACACCTGCTCCCCCAAAGGATGTCTATCCAAAAGAAGGCGCAACACCATCAACCAACGATGAGGCATACCTTCCTCAAAGGGGAGGTATATCAGCGGTCCAACTCCACCAAAGACGTAGCACTAACACCAACCAGATTGTCTGTGTGGGGGAAGACCGTAGAAAAAGAAATCTCCCCTGAAGAATACAGAGATCTGTACTTTATCAAGTACAAGCAATACATTGATGGGGAAGAGAAAAAGCCAGTGCCGGGCGGCTTGAAGGCGATATAGATTACAGTCCTGTATCTCGTCGCCTCGAACATACCTGAGACCCGCCTGCTAGGGCTGATGAAAGAAGACATGACAGGGCTCCTCCACAAATTGAGCTTCCGAGCAGAATATGTGTACCAGATATGTTCGTAATGTGGAGTATCCTTCTACCCACTAATGATGATGCAGAAAGATCCCGCTCAATGACATGAATATCCGAATACCAGGGTAAGAGACGGGGTCACGTGCAAGTCTTTAACGTGTTACGTGAAGTACACGCGGAGCTCCTGGGAGCTCTTTTCAACCTATTTGGCGAT
>NC_136501.1:100376484-100398984 GCF_053919585.1 Euprymna scolopes | reverse complement strand
TGCAATATTTTTCCCAAACGTTCTATTTGCTACACATTGATTATCTGATGTCAAATTAGAGCCAAAGCTGAGCGCATGACATCATGTTCTGAGCAAAGCTGCGCGAAAGTCTCGTTCAAATTGTACACGAGTACGGAGCATTGTAAGTATTATTAAAACTTACAATGACAGACGTTCTTGAACAAATATAACAATAAATTAAAGAAGTATCTTAAAAAAAAAATCTCCTGGAGATTTATCACATAGTATTCAATCTTTACAAGCCGAAAAGCAAGTAAAACTATTTTTTCTAGTTTAATGCTGGAAATTCGCTCGCAAAGCTAGCTCCATTCTCCAAAAGAGAAAGGAGATAATTGGATAAGTCAAAGTTGATTAAGAATCATTGCGTACAAGAACTTAACGCTCGCATCATCCCCAGGGCATACGGTTAAAGTGACATCTGTCGAAAAGATCGACTCATTTTAATTATGTTATATTTTTCTTTGTTTAAAATGGTAAATCTGAATTTAACAATTTGATTAGAAGTATTTCAATGCGTAAAAAATGTTACCTAGAATTAAAATAATATATAACATATTATATATATATATATTATTTAATTGGAATTCATTGATATGAGTATTATGCATTTATTTATTTTATTGCGAACTATTATCCTCATCTTTTCAGTTATTTCGACCAACTAATCCTCTGGCCTTCGTCAGGTGGTTACCGCGACGGGATAGGAACTCCGAATCTCCTTACTGCATTCCCAGAAATTACTGCCTTCCATAGTTGTTGCCATCTCACCACGTTTTGGCCAAGTACGCCTCTGGCTAGTTTTGGGTAGGATTGAAACCGGTATCTCCAGCTCACTTGGAACCGTAGTGATTCAACGTATCTATCCACTGCACCTCGGGCAGAGGCTTATTTGGGAAAAACGTGAGGGATGACAACTATTATGGAACGCAGTAATTGCTGAAAATTCAGTTACAAGCTTCGATGTTTCTATCCAGTCACAGTTACCATCAGACGAAGGCCAGAGTTAAATAACTAAAAAGATGAGGATACTAATCCTGAATAAAATAAATAAACATGTTTTATATTTTGAGAAAGTTCATATATTTAAACATGTAAAAATAGTCATTGTATTCTGTTGTTTATTAAGCAGGTTGATAAGCATACACCGTTAGTAAAATCCAAATTAGGCAGAGTCAATTTGAAAGATACAACTTGTAGAATTCCAGCTCTCTTGTGACATCACTCCTGTGTTTAATCCTTCAATAAACACTTCATTACGACATATGTTATTCCGTGACTAGTGTCATATGTTCAGACTGTGTATTATATATCTATTCGAACTACGTGTTCGACGAATAGAAATCTTACCGGCATAACAATAGAACCAAAAGAAAGCCAATTCACGAATACCCCTCAAGATAAAAACTAATTGGATAGGTCAAAACTGGTTAAGACGCCCTGCGGTGCAAAACCCAACGCTCGCATAATCAATAGGACTTATGGTTAAACTGACATATTTGTCGAGAAGATCGGCTTACGTAGTTAGTTATGTTTTTTTATTGTTCAAAATGCTGAATGTAAAATACTTTAAGAATTTAATTAGAAGTATTACAATACTCGAAAAACTCGTGTTACATACGAAGTGGCTTTAATAAGGTTGAAGACGTTTTCTATAGACATTTAAGACTGTCGAAGACTTGTAAATTCAGTGGGTTATTGCTTCATATCTTTTAAGATGACTATTTTTTTTTTATAATTTTGAGTTTAAATGAACAGTTACAGCAGAAATTGGAATATCCTCCAATAAATTCTAATTGTCAAAACTGGTGAATTTCAAACATGCAACTGGGGCGTGAGGACACGTAAGAAGAACGATATAAAACAATTCTGTTTTAAACTTTAAAATTACCAAAGAATAGCATAGGATGGTTAAGACTGCTACAAGGCCATCTTGCATGAATCTAGTATCTGTTTTGAGTTGCATGTAATTCAATGAAGGCAGGGAGACTGGGAGATTATAAGAGGTGTGGGAGGAGTAAGTAAGTCGGAACGCCTGAACTGATTGGCCAAATACAGAATTTCAAAGGTAAGGGCCGTCGTGTGTCTATGGAGCTCATGAGTACACAGTTTGTTGCCAGCATGGCAACTACACACAATGATGCGTGCAGAACTGAAAATACGGGAAATTTGCTCAGAGTTTAACCCACGGAGGCTGAGGGATCAGAAGGAAAGACTTTGTCATAGGCATTCAGACAATTTCTCACTCTCCCTACTTGCCAGATCTTGATACTTGTGAATGTTGGTCATTTCCTAAGCTCAAAGAAATCCATAGTGACTAGATGAAAGACGTAGTGGTGAGTTTTTGTACGGTAGAAAAAGTATATTGTAGCCAAAGGCGATTACTTCGAAGGGGAAATTAGAATCATGTGTACACTATTATTAAAAAGTATCAACACACAAAAAAAATGTCTGCAAATCATTAAAGTCACCCTGTTGATTAAAATAATGCATAGTATTATAGACGTGACTTACCGTTTTCATGTAATTTAGCAGACTGTTCCCATGGTTCCAAGTGTTTGATTTCGTGCAGGACAATGACATCGTGTTGATGTCACGTGCCCCGGCCACCTGATGGAGGCCTTTGGCAAAAAGAATCACAGCATCATACATAAGGGCAGTCTCAGTCTGGAAAAAGAAACATCGAATTCAGGATTATTAATTGGCGATTTGATATATTTAATATTTAAGGACATTCTCATCAGAAAGTTAAGATTTTCTGATGTTAACCTAGATAATACAATCGACTTATTCATTCTGAAAAAAAGGTTATATACAGTTGTTGTTTTTTTTTTAACTACAGCGAACTTTCAATCGACAATTTTCCTCAGAATTATTCTATTTACACTGGAATGAAGAGTAACTCAAGAAAATGGGTCTATACACCTTTGTTCATATGAATAAATGTTATATATATATATATATATATATATATATATATATGAGATGGAAAAGTGTTATCGATAGATATTTATATATATATATCGATAACCCTTTTCCATCATTCATATATATATATATATATATATATATATATATATATATATATCGATAAGCCTTTTCCATCCTTCACACACACACACACACACACACACACATATATATATATATATATATATATATATATATATATATATGAAATAAAATGGAGGTGGGAGGACATGTAGATTCAAAGTTTTGCCCGATTTATGCGGGCTTTTTCAAGAGGGATGGTCATTTACGAGAGTCGGAGGATGTGGGCTATATATATATATATATATATATATATATATTAATTTCCTCCTTAAAACAATATATCTTCACATTTATTTTTGATAATGAATGCCCTACGTTTACTCACATAAACCAAACACAATGGGCTCTTTTGAAGTCAACATTCAGCGTATTATTCCTGGCATACAGCAGAACATCAGTGTAGTTGGTCAAAATTAAACCTCCAAATTGGAAATACTTATATCACCCCCATTTGGAAACTTCTGTGTGTGTAATGTGGCTTACACAAATAGCGTCACGTTTTCAGCCATTGCCTACTTCGTCCTAACACAAAATATATAATATACTTAAAATATACTTAAAGCTCTGATTCATTTTAATTCACAAAATCTCATATCTTTTATTGCATACAACTTATATTTGTGTAGTGTGTTTAACGTTGTGTTTATGAATAACAATTGATTCCATTATATATGAATATATTTCACATACATATCCCACACAAATGCGTTTTCAAGCAATATAAACTTCTTATATATCCTTGTATGATAAAGATTTGTGTTGCCCTTCATATAATTTTATCAACACTTATACATGTTATGTATTCTTTAAACATGTATAGAAATGCGTAAGTAATTTCTTGATTATGCTTAGCATCTATTCATACAAATGTTTTCATTAACGCAGGAGACAGCCAAAGCATTTTGAAGCAAGATTATTCTTTTTTATATAAGTAAGTCTAAAAATTAATTAGCAAAAGTTAAAGTTCATTTTTGGCAATATTGGAATTGCATCTGTAATCAATATTACAAAATCTGTTTTTTAAATTAATTCTTTCTCGGAATGAAAGAATTATTTTTAACTTTTTTCTACTCGGCGCAATTTTTTATGAGCATTAATTTATCAGTGACTTGACAGAAATAAAATGTCTATTTTTGGTTGGGTATCTCGATTTTGGAATTGAAGTAATCCTCATATAAAAAGGATTTATTTTTGGCAGCGAAATAAACTATTTTGTATTTGCAGAAAATTGAAGCGTCTGTAACTTTCAGGGATTTTGTGATGTATCTGGCGTCTGCACGAAATTCGAGCGATGCCTTTATTTAATCAACAAGCTGATGTTGTTTATGCACATTATCATGTACAAATCCTAGGTTATTTGAAAGGTCATTCATTCTAGCGCGTATAACTGAAAACCGGGGAGAACTTGAATGCCTACTAGACACTACCCTCGAGTGTCTAAGGTCTCTCTGTACAGGGGTTTGTCAGAACAACCTAGCATGCCGATACTTTTTCCATAGAATTAAACCCTGACCAAATATTCAAAACCACATAGTGTTCGCTGCCCAAATAAGATCTCCTCACTTTGGCTAAGCCACAATAGCTTTTATGGGGAACGGTGAACCTTCTCCAAGTGATGTTACCTCGAGTAATAGGCCGAAGCTGGATACTACACCAGACTAGATAAATTCTTGTTCTGGAATCCAGTAATGAAAGATATACTACAACGTATGAAAATGGTTAATTGGGAAGAGTAAAATTATTTTCTCAATTTATTTACTAACTCAGTGCTTGAGAGATAAAGAACCTAAATGGAACACTCGAATATCTGTCTCTCATATAGAGTTCAAGTGTTAGCCCCAGGTTGTGGCGCCCTTGACTTCTGAGAACTTCGACTGAAGTAAAATAAAACAACAAAGGGAACCTTCTGAAGCATGTAACTTAGAAGTAAATATTTCTCCAGTGCAGCCAATAATACAATGTGAATATATATTTAGATTTTTCACGGTCAGATTTGCGGGAACAAGGGCAAGCAACTACAGTTGCTTAAGTAACCTTTTGATAGTTCCATGTTTTTTTGTGTAATGATTTCTAATTACCAACTTATTTCTTTTCCCTGCATCCTAGTACTCTCTTGACTACATGAGCGTGTAGCACACATGGCATGTCGCAGTTGTATCTCAGTGTCGCTCGGGAGCAGACGTCGTGTTGTCTTTATGGGGTGTCCAGTGTCCCCAGATTACTAATGTAGGTATGATTTATAGAGTTTTTATTTTATTTTACAAGTGGATATATATATATATATAATTAACTACTTCATTTACTCATGAAATTAATATACGAAAGTATAAATTTATGGGTAAACTTAAAGTATTTACTTCAAAAGTGCTCAATAAGTAGGAAGAGCTAGTTAGTAAGTTAGAAAATATATATAGCGATTAAGCTACACTTAATATTCCGCGTTTCATCCCCTCTAGGACTCTTCAGGCTTATGCGCGAATTTTTTGATTGTCTGTCGTTTTTTTTTATATACGCATCTTCTATTGATATTTTAGTTAGCCAGTCAGTTTTCTAGTAGCCATCGCGCCCTTCCTAAAATCTCAATAGAAGGCACGTATATAAAAACGACAGACAACCACCAATTTCGGGCATAAGCCTGAAGTATCCTAGAGTGGATGAACCACGGAATATTCAGTGTAGCTTAATCGACATATATATTTTATAACATACTATATATATATATATATATATATATATATATATATATATATATATATATATATATATATATATATATACACACATATTATTTATCATTAGGCTATTTGGTAATATTTAATATGGAATGTGTTATTTTCTTTTTAAGTTTACATTATATTTTCACTTAGACTTTCTTACTCTTTCAGTCTTTTAACTATGAGCTAATATTATATCTTTATTTTTCCTTTGTTTTTTTATTATATTTAAGTATAGAAATTTATATTAATATCAGCAAGATACAAAACATTTAAACTTTTACGCAGGGACTGTAAATATGTCCTGAACCAGCGGGGTTACTAAATTTTATCAAAAAATAACACTATAAATGTGTGTGTGATGTGGCACATATACACTGCATGGGACTGTTTGGAACACCCTGCTAATTTACGAATGGGTTAATATGTTCTGTTCAAAACATCATAGTGTTTCCCGAGTTAGATAGAAGTAGTTTGGAGTTTCACAATATTGTCATTATTATTGATATCATAGAACATAAATACTATGAGAACAGTAGTTCGACATATTTAGTGTATCATGGAAAAAATTCAAGTCTTTTCTTACGGTTGGTAAAAAGTAAAGCAGATCCAAACGATCAACATGCTATGTTATTAATGTGCAGATTGAAATATTGTACTGAAACGCATCGTCAAATCTAAGAAATAATAACAAAATGGTGTGTAGTTGTGGAACACAAGAAATAATTTGTTATTTTTCTGCCTATCGATCTATCTCTATATTATTATTATTGATCTATCATGTATTTCTATGTATTTCTTTACCTGTCGATATATCTATCTGACAATAAGAAAATAGAATCAGCGCAGAAAATAATTAATAGCAGCCCTAGTCTAGCCTAACCAAACTGCAATTGGAGACGCAATTAAATATGGTACGAAGAGTACTGCAAAATATCCAGCTCCTTAGGCATAGTGACGCACTGCATGACTAAACGCAAGTATAGGCAAGATCGAATTATATATATACATATATATATCATATGTCAAATACTCCTAACAATTAAAAGCCTATGCTAGTTGAACAATCCCCACCCTCCAAAAAACGGATCAGAAGAAAGTCCAATATCTGGTTTAATTCTCCTTTAATAATAACGTCCAAACTAATATCCCAAAAGAATTCTTTAACTTTGTAGAAGATTCTTTCAAGTATCCTCACATATACAGCGCGATCCAAAAAAAAAACTCTATAAAACTATCCTTCTCAAATATGCCTAATGTAGTACCAACTATTATAAGTACTAACAATAAGAAAATAGAGCCAGCGCAGACTAACCATAACCTAACCCAACTAGCTGCCCACTGCAGAATTACTGTGTACACTCAGACGTCATATATTCATGTACAGTAACAGAACTCCCGCCTAATACGACAACTAATAACCTGACAGCCGAAACCTATAGTACCAGTTACACCGGATAGAATCAACATAACCCAATAAGCAATAGTACACAATCTGAACAACTGACCACAGAGCAGATAGGTATAAGCTCCACAGAACCTGAACATAGAAACTCAGGCCACCCCCAGATAAATGAAGAACCTCTAGATACACCACGCACAAGCCATATAATACATACCTACATAGGATTATCCTACTTCCGGATAAATGCCTGATTGCCAACACTTATACAATCATTCTCAAGGAGAACCCTTAAACAAGAACTACCCTATCTAACCTAGTTAGAAACCTGAAACAAAAAAAAAATAGGCTTTACATTAAAATGGAAAATACTAAGAAAATCCAAGTCATACAGCCCAGGATCTAAATACTGCCTCCTATGTAACGCAGAGGCGACTGAGATTATAACGGCGCCTAAAAAATTAACATCCTCAATTCAAAACAAAAGATAATTTGCAGTTGCAGGCACAAGAGAAAGTTCAAATACGTAAATGCAATTAACCCCACTGAAAATGCACCACCGGACAGGAACTAGATTATTGCGCTTCCTCGACATCCATAAAATGCAACAATATCAATCACTAACCGTTTCTCCTAGTATAGAACTATTGGTCAAACCATTTATAAACCACCTATAATCGCCCACAATCTGAAAAAATCGCCATAAAAAACTTCACCCCTTTAATATAAAATATGAGCACACCCTCTGAACACACAACCTTTACATAATTTTAAATAAATTTACAACCTAGAATAACCTGCATCTTGGCAATGCTTAATTAACAATATATCAGCCTTAACCATAAACCCATAAACAACTTTATCTAACAAACCCCACCCTCGTAAACATGTACGCTTAATGACACCTGCTAAACTGCAACCAAATAACCATTTACCACTAGATGCAACGAGGATATAACCTAAACAATATAAAATCCAGGCTCAATGAAAATATAGCTTAGAAACCACCTCACAGGGCTAAAGACTTAAAACCTAAATTTAGAACTATCTAACCACCACCCCTAAACCCCACTGGCAAGCCCCCCCCCCAATAAGAAATTATTTAAAAATCAGCGTATTTGATTTACACTAAACCCTCCGCCCAGTAGTTTTACATTTAAACTTTAAAATGTACCGAAAATATAACCTAAGAAAAGCTCCCCTGATTCAACCCAACCCACCCCCGTCACCCATACAGACATATCCCCATCCCTATCCTACCCCCTCCGACTACCAGCAAAGCGTTCAATCTAGATGCTAACCCTACTGATAATATAACCTAGATTTGAACACAGTTGAACTACTCCAGCATTGGGCAATGTCCCTGACAAGAGCCTCCACTGAAAAAATACAGTTTTTCGTCAGGCAAATTAGGAGGAATAAAATTCACCAGACTAAAAAAGATCAACCCAAAAAATATTTGGAGAAATATGGAAATTTAAAGAACTGCTATAAACTATACTTTTGGATCACTCGGAGATTAATGCTACTACATAAGCAGTTATGGCGATTCGATGGACCTGTACCTCGTGTTCAGAAACGAGAAAGTATGTATTCAACTTCCTAGGCCTGACCTGTCTATAGAAACATAAATTATGGCCTTCTAACTCGAACTTCAAGATTTTTAAAGTCTTAAGATGGACGCTTGAAATTTACCGTCCTCAGTGAAGCAATCCTTTAATTTAAACCCACGGTCCTTTGTTCACCAGGCTCTTACGCTTTCCTGGATTATTATACATTTATAGTCTTTTTTATATGGTTATATGCATGTGTATGCGTATATATATATATGTGTGTGTATATGTATTTTTCTCTATTTTACTTTACTTTATACGAGTCACCTCGCCCCTCAACCCTATTTCCTGCTATTTTAACCCCCTCTCTCCTGTCTGTATCCTTTTCTTTTACGCACCCCTAATAATTTAATATTAACAGTACTTACATTATTATTATTGATAATAGTTGTGGTGATGTTTCGATGTGGTGGTAGAAGCATTATCATTATTATTACTGCACTGTTTTTATGCTATTACTATTGTTATTATTATTACTGTTTTCATCATCATTATTATAATTACTAGCGGGGGTACCCGGCGTTGCCCGAGTGTTTGTTTCCGGGACGGGGGGGAGTTTTAAAAAATGTTATGGTAGGTAAGTAGGAAGGATCAAACCCGGAGTCATGAGTAAAATTAGGAAAATAAAGTGTAAAAAAAAAATCTGCAACGTTAACAGTTCGGCCACCAAGAAAAGTCCATTCCAGTTGTTTAGGAAAAAAAAAACACTATGGTAGGTCGGCGCGAACGTGAAAATATAATGTGAATTGTCCAGCACCCTAACCACTACGCCACAGAGCACTGCAGCTTAGTTTAGTGATTTTAAATAACTTCACATGATAGAACTACGAAGCCAAACCGGTGTTCTCTTCTCAACTGTTCCTTGTGAACGATCTCCAAACGGTGTTAAGTGGTGGCAGGGGGAGGAGGAATTTTTAAGAGAGAAAATATCCACTTCCATTGATCTTAACCGATTTTGGTCGTGACTTCTCAGCAGAAAAAGTATAGACATCTAAGATTATCGAGGAATTTGAGAACTAATAAGCCTATAACAAACCTCAGATATTGTTCTGCCGTTTGTGCATAATGTATTTGCATGAAATATCTTGATTTTTAATCCTATTAAGGGCAAAATCCCACGGGAAAAAATGAGTTCATTTTATTTATATAGAGATGATCTTCATTATAATTGATATCATTATTTTCACTCCCGTCATTGCTATAATAATTGATACTATTATCTTCATCTTCACTGTCATTAACAGTAATTTTGAATTTAATTTTATCACCACTATTGGAAACTCTATAATTAATGTTTAAATTTTACTTTTAATTTTGCTTTTTGTTTTTATTTTGTTCATTTTATTCTATTTTTCTTAATATTAAGTTCTTTTTCATATTTAATTTTACATCTAATTCATGTCCGACTTTATTATTACTACTATTGTTATAATTGTCATTACTATTATCTTCCGTACTATTATAATTACCCTACTATTATTTGGTATATTTTTACCATTCTCATAAGTAGTTATAGTTCCTTTACTCCCCCATTTTAACATCAATATGTATACTTAAACTTTTACATCAAGTTCTACGCACTCATAGGCATTGCCACCCTAATCTCCAACCGCCCCCTTATCATCATACTCCATATATCATAACAGTAGAAACTTATAAATATATTGCAGCATATTACCTTTCAGTTTTACACACTCACATAACCCTCCCCCCACCGCTCCATAGAAAATAGACACCCCATAAAGCATTAAAATAAATTACCACACAGCAGCAATACACCCCCTATTCAACCATAATACATATACCCCTTTATCTCAAGACTATGTTAAAGACAATTTATATTCTTATATATCATACTCCTAGGTTCTCCTAATTTATTTAGAATTAATTAAAGCTTCCCCCAACACTCTATAATTCCTCTTAATCTTTTTCATCCCTAACGAACCTTACGCTAGACGCCGCATCTCCCCCATGCTTCCTAGCACCTTCTCTACTCTTCTGATGAGAAGCGTTAGGCTTCGAAATGCCCTAGCATAAAGAGTCCCTTCTATCACTCAAATTTTGCCTGTATTCCATTATTCAATAAATGATCCATTCTATATCTACCTATATATAGTTTTGTGTCTTCATTTCATACGCTTGTTGTCCTATTGTATAAGCTCCAATAATTATTGTTGAGCTTGGCATTATCCGGATAAGTCTCCTTTTGTGGAATTGATATTTCTCTTTTCTCTTTTACTTAAAGCGATACATATATATATATATATATATATATATATATATATATATATATATATATATACACACACATTTATTATTCCGCTTTCAAACATATTTGTCGTTTTTCTTATTAATATGACACATTGTTTAATTTTAATTACACATAAACGCAAAGAATTTAATGACATTAAAAACCTTATTTTTATACTTAAATAATAAATTGACAAAAAATTACAAATTTAAAGGTAAGCACAGATATACAAAGTTGCTTACTTAAACATCAGTATTAAGACTTTTATTCTATGTAAACATTCTCGTAGTCATTTTTTTATATTAGATAAGGGTTATTTGTTGTTTTTTTTAAATAAATACATATATACAGTTTTTCCTTTTTAACGCATTTAGGAATATGTGTACATGTGAGAATATGAATATTAGAAATAATACATAAGTATATATTTTCTCATTGATAGATTTTATCGATGTAAAATATATCATGGATACAATAAAATGCATATAGAAGATCATGATATACGTATATTATTGCAAATTTCAAGAGGCAAGTAAAAACTCAAACTAATAAAACAAAACTCGTGGGAGGAAATGAAAAGATATTGGGAAAAAAACAGTCGATTTGATGAAATAAAAAATATCAAAAATATCTACTTACCGGAATTTCTGCCTTGTGACCTCTGATGGGCGAATGACCTGTACGCTTTTCCTCCATAACCCAATCCTGGGTCACCTCAGACACAATAGGGCGTAGAGAATCTATCAGCCGAATGGACGTGATATTAGCTCCTCCATATTTAAATTCCTCGAGGTCAATTAGAGGCAGATCCTGGAAAGAGTAGAATATATAACAAATCTCATATATATGTATGTATTTTATTAATCATATTTTTCAGAATGTAATTTTCGTTTTATAATGCATATTATGGCATGCATTAATTAAAAATAGCATACACATACTGGATAGACTAGCGTATAAAGTGGAGTGAATTTTTCGTATAAACGAATACTTTTGGCAATGGAATTTCTAAATAAAAACACAACATATTCAAAACATATTTCACCCTGAATTTAATGTCTATCATTCTTCTTGTGCAAGGCGAAAAAAAAAAGGCATGTAAATTAACGAAACTTTCTCTCAATTTCGCTAGCGTTCTTACTCTGTATGCCTTTTATGCACACTCGTTTATATGCAAGATGGCATGAATAAACGAAGGAAAGGAATAAAAAAAAAATACCCGGGTCATCAATTTTACTACTTAAATACAAGTTGATGATTATGCTTACTTTCCCCACAATTCCTGTTTTTTTTTGTTTTTGTTTTACTTTAATAACTTCAATTCGTCTGCCATTAGATCAACAATACTCTGTTTTCTCGACACCAGATTCGAAGCCTCTCCCAACTACCAAGGAGCCACTAGTTCATTTTTTCGGCTGGCGTTTTCTGCTCTGAGTTCACCCTGGCACAAGCCAGCCATTTCTTTCCGTGAGTATTACATGCCCATTTTCTCCGGTGTGGATTTTACTTCCCTCTTTTTGTAATTTCGTAGGATGCCAGCACGCTTCGTGCTCAAACGTCTGCTGCTGCTAATACCTTCGTTGTCCAGCTTCTGCCGACATTTTCACACGGGTCCCGTTAAATATAGAATATGTTTTACATCAGAACATTCACAACCGTAAAGGTACAATGTTTAAAATCACTGCTTGTACAGATGGCATTAAATGAATGTATTTTGTTTATTAAGCGACGTGTAATTTCCCCATGGAAAAAAGCAAAACGAAGCGTATCAATTGATGTTGGTGCTTGTGTAAACACAATAAGAATAAATAAGACATTTGATATTCGGTGATGATGGTGGTTAATTAGCTGATGACAATTTAATCGACAAGCGAACAGAGACCAAGTTCCAATACAATGCATTTCATAGAAACATATTCAGTTTGGATGTTGGCAGTGGCACGTCGTTGTTAACATGTGCAGTTTTAATAAAAAAAAACTGACTAGAATCTTAACATCTGACCCGAAAGATTTCAGTAAGTGAACCGGAAATGTTTTTCAGGGATTACTAAATTCTCGGATATATTAGCCTGCTCCTCGTGAGCGTTTTTCTTAATTTGTCATAAATGCCTATTTTTTTTGTCTGACAGTTATTTCCGGTAATCCAACCGCAGTATACAACGTCTCTTAGTAACATAATATCTCTTCCATGTCAGTTTGACTTTTTCAGGGGTGGTAAAACCTGAAATATAATCGACTTGACCTTTTCATAATATAAATTAGCAAAAATATAAAAATGCATTTTTAATGCATGTCAAATTAAAATAATTTCAAACTTAAACAGCATCATTAATTTATTTATTGCACACTATTATCCTAATCTTTTTTTTTTTAGTTGTTTCACGACGTTTCGGCCAAATATTCCTCTGGCTTTCGTCAGGTATTAATCAGGGGCCTGTGACGCAGTTGATAGATATGCTGAATCTCTACGGTTCCAGGCGAGAATTGTCGTAAAATATGTTTAAATCCTACTCAAAGCCGACCAGAGGCTTAATTGGCCAAAAAACCTGATGAGACAATAACTATGGGTGCAGTAATTGCTGAGAATGCAGATAGAAGATTCGGTGTTCCTATCACCTCACGGGTACCACCAGAGGAATTGTTGTGAAACAACAATTAAGTTTCCCCACTCGTTATCTGTGCCTAATCAAATCAAAACGTAGATTCCATGAGAAAAGCTTCTTTCTTAGAAATGCACACCTGTTGAACACTCTTCCTGTTTCCCACCTGACTACAACTCGGACGTCTTTAAGTCCAACATAAACAAATTCCTGATAAACGGCCCCCTTAAGACACTTTATCAAACCTCCATTACTAACGATTACTGCGATATTATCCCATGGATTACTGTACACGCAATGACCCTTATCATCGAGTGGCTTCCGGGCCTTGATAAGTAGTGACAACCAAGTAAAAAAAAAAGATCAGCAATAGTCCGCAATGAATAAATTACTAAATAATGCTCATCTCAATAAGGAATTCCAATTAAATAATATATATTTAAACAGAATCTTCTTGTAAAATTTATTTAAAACATAGAGAAAAGATATGAGTAAAATGAATTATACTATAAATTAAATAAATTAAAATGAATATTATACTGAAAATACACAGACGAGTTTATATAAACTCGGTTGTGATTCTTGATCATTCAAGTTGAAATTAAAATCGTTCACTTAAGCTTAGATGCGGAGATAATTATGTTATAAGCATAATATAACTCTCGCTCTCTTGACATTTACGCTTCATAAGTAAATTTCAAATTTAACGCGGTTAACGTGGGTTGTACGGTTTGTTCCTTGCAATAACGCCAAAGCTGACTTTGTGGCCGGGTTCGAATCTCCAGACCAGCTGTAATCACAAGTCCCTGCACTGATGATTCCTGAAAGGATAATCCACTTGTGTATGTATGTATTAATAATAGTGTTATATATATATATATATATATATTTGAAAATTTTCCGGGGTTGCAGAATTTTATAACGGCTAAATACAGACCAAAAAGCATAATGAATTTAAAAAATGAAATAAAGGTTAGATAACCAGGTTTCGTTCCTCACTTATCCAAGCTAAATCGAGGAAAATACGATTTAAAACAAACAAAAAAAAGTAATGAATATGGCGGGGGCAGGAAAAAAAAACAGAAATTAACGAGGTGGGGGATGTAATTATATAGAGACTAAATTAAGTCCTAGAAGATGTTCTTTTTGCTTGCAAAGAGATGGTCTCAAAGACTTAATAAAAAGAGTCTCTAAAATTTCCAAATGATAGTGAGAATGCGACTTACTAAGGATGGCAAACATGTCAGCACTGAAATTCGTGGCGCACGCATGGTTATTTAAAAGATGGTCGCAAATAGCAGAATCATACGTATTACTCAGAACATCCGAGGGTGAAAAATTGGCATAACGAATCTTTGAAGACACATGCTGTTTAAAACGAAAATCTAATCTTTGCAATGTTCGCCCAACATAGTGCGCACTGCAACTACATTTAAATAAATAAATAATATAATTATTATGGTGAGGGGGGGATCGTTGCGAATAGACGGCAACATAGGCCTAGTTGAAAAAACACGCGAGTTCGAGTTAAAATAACATCGTCGCACGGACAAAGAAATTTGCTTAGCAAATCGGTCACTGATGTTACCTAGCCAAGGTAGACGTAGGTACAGAGAACATCTATTAGCTATAATTTGCTTGGGTTTATGAAAATTTGAAACTTTCTTATGGACAGTAGTTCTGTTTTTTTACATAGGGGTCACCACTTATCAAGACCCGAAAGTCACTCAGGGATAAGGGTTATTGCGTGTACAGTAACCAATGAGATAGTATTGTTGTAATCGTTAGTATTGGAGGTTTGATACTGTCTTACTTAAGGGGGCGGTGGGTCAGGAGTTTGTTTATGTTGGACTTGAAGACATCCAAGTTGTAGTTAGGTGGGAAACAGAAAAATGGCAGAGAGTTCCACTGGCGTGCAGTTCTAAGAAACAAGCTTTGCTCATGTAATCTACTATTCAACAATATCCCAGGGGTAACCATTATTACAAATCGTCAATTGAAAAGGAATAAAAAATAATATGAAAAAAAATTACAAAACTTGTTTTTTACAGGTATATATATATATATATATATATATATATATATATATATATATAACAACAACGAGTCCCACTCCCTCAGACACTTAAATCCATGAGCCCCAAAATTACTTCCATCGCTACAGGACCATTTTTATAGACAAATGCATGAGGGAGTATCTATACACAGATGATGTTACAGAGTCTTAGCTTTGTACGAGAGCTAAGTCTCTCTCTCTCTCGGTTCAAAATGTTGAGATCCAGCAACAAGCAAGAACAAGATAGCCAGCAACAAGTTAAACTGCATACCAGCTAATGCGGGTACTGGTCTCCCTCTTTGTTTTTCTTTAAATCAGAGATTTGCTTCTCCTAGAAAGGTGGTCTTCACTACACCTTACGTGAACCCTCTCCACCCCAGCACACACGTACGCACAAACGCACACGGTGCTAGTTGGCTGTTGACCCCCCAAAAAGGTTCATTCGCCCTTTGGAACGTCTTGTTTTTAATCCTTCAGGGAGACTAGCCACCCTTCTCACCAAACATGTGGTGGGGGAACTAGGAACCAGTATAGTCGCCGGTGACCCAACCATAAGGCAGGTAGTATTGGGTTACATGGTTCCAGTAGCATATGACAGTACCTGGTCATATATATATATATATATATATATATATATATATATATATATATATATATATATATATCACAGAAAATTATAAATGTGTACGGTAGCTTTCAAATATATCTATGTAATTTCTGGTGAAAATAGTAACTTGAAAAATGATATTATTTTAAGTAACTTCAATAGCTTTGTAATCTTGAGAAAAAAATAGTAACAGTGGCTTTAGAATCTTACGATATACAGAAGAAATCCAGCATATGGTGACACTATGATACGTTTTTTTTCCGGTTACGACGTGGAATACGATGTTCTTCTGGGCTGTGGTTACGGTATTTGCCCCACCTTACAGTGTCATTGATAATTCTTTTTTTTTTTATCACACACATGCGTATTATATACTGCACGGAATTTTATTAATTGTTTGATGCCGTATCCCGGGGGTATACTGTAATTTTAAATTACTACTATAACGTTATAATTTAACGTAATAAGTGATTGCGGAAACATGACAAATCACATACATCATTTTTCAGTGTTACCGTTGCTTAAGAATCGAATGATGTCATTTCCGGTAAACATAGTAGCGTGAGAAACGATATTTAAGTAACTACAACAGTTTTGTAATGTAGCTTTGAAAAAGTAACTACAGATAATTTAAAGACATCATTTTACGTGACAAGGTAGTTTTGGAATCGAAATATAGTATTGTTAATATGTATTCAATAGCTTTGGCATCCAAACACTTACATTAGAAATAGTTAGTGTGAGGACGATGATCCAAAATCGGAAGAATTGGGAGGGGGGTATCGGAATCGGAAATATTGATGCCTATTTACCGATGCCAAAACGATTCCTTTAATTGATTTTTTTTTTTTAATTTGATTTTATTCAAACTAAAACCTTCCATACTGGTAATAATGATAAAATAATAAATATTCATTGATTTTAAATTAACAGTAGATCTAAAATCGATACATCATTCTCCACAAGTGTATTTTGACGTTTAAGAACATATCTGCATATTTAACATGTGTGTTTACAAAAATCGCGGGAAATAACACTCTTATAGTTGAATAATAAGAGATTAGAGAAGAAACGGGATCGGTAATTGTATCGGAATCGAGAATTATGCACGGAACCGATAATAGTGTCGGAATCTTCCAATCACTAGTGATAGTTAAATTAACTTGAGTATCTAAAGACGTACTTTTAAGTGACTACATTAACGTAAGTATTCAACGATAAAGATAAACTTACTTGAGATTTCAGAAGTCCTTACATAATAATTTGATCAGTTCAGTGCCTCAAGTGTCACTGCCGTCTTATCATTTGTAATATTGTAGGATTAGTGTCCTTATTGCTTTGGTTGCCTGGCGAGTTGGGTCAAAAGTATTAGCCAAGAATATGTTCTTCACAATAAGCCCGGCAGGTGCAGATCTAGGAACTGGGCAAGTAGTTACGCCGCCTGGGTACTACCTAGGAGGCGTAACGCCTAAAGTATTGCCACCCGGCTTTCCGGTGTGACAAGTTTTTAGCGTGTTGCTTGAGGCGCTCGTATTAGGGAATATCGAAGGGGATGCCCAAACATTTTTTGATAAGCCTGCGTTTCTCACCTTTCGCGGTGCTGGTTAGGCACATCATGCTAAGATTGGCAGCAAGTACATATCTATTCTAAGTATTAAAAAATACCGTTTATTTTTCTGGGATCAGTAGGTCGCAAATATTCTAATTCAATTTGCGTGACTACAGTGCGTTACGAAATTTCGTTCCACAAAATCGATTGTCCAATGTCTTCCCATAAGCAAACAGCCGCTGTTAAAGTAGATATATAAATAAAGATACAATAGCAAAAGTCACTGCAAAGTACTGCAGTTTTGCCGGCAGATGTCTAGCTTATACAGACACGCCGTTTCTGATAAGAGAAATCGATTGTGCTGATCTTTGAACTAACAATAGCGGCAAGGTGTCTGAAAAACGTCTGGAAAAGATAAGACGACGCAAAGACAGGAATAAAAAAAATTAGAGCTTAAATGGAATAAAGGAATGAATCGAATAAAAACAAAGAGAATCAGCCAGAGAAAATAAATAGTTTATAGTTCAAAGAGTTAATACTTTTGTTGAAGGAAGGTGAAATCGACATTTGAGCGAACTTGGTATATGTTATATGCATGCGCTGCGGGCGGTCGAATCGACTGAATAAATCATTTTGGTGCCGTTTGAACTCTTTGCACTCGTTTGACGTGTAAAGGAATAGATGAAAAAAAAACGCAAGCAATATGTAGTCATATGACACTCGCACGTTCGGTAATTATTAATAATGCCAACGAAGTCATGTTTACTTTCGGTTCGTTGGATTATTTCTATGTTTTACCCTGTAAATGTTAACACCCACATCACTGAAAAGAATCGTCAAGGACAAATTTACCGAAAGTGTCAAAAGACACGACTTAGCTAAATAAGTTTCCGAACTTTTTGTACAGGCATTTACAATTGTCCAAGGGTCTATAACATTCGGTGTTAATGCCACATATCTTATGGAATCACTGACCAATTTTTATGATTTAAGGTTAAAATGAACACCGCCAGCGAGTATTAAAATACACCCTCCTTTCAACGACGATATGCAAAAACATTCGCGATAAAATATGTTAAAATGCCACAGAAACGTATGGAATGATTTAGCCTGATGTTAGGCCATCTTATATGAATCAAGCATGAGAGATTCAAGGAAGACGGATAATGATAGATTTGGGAGGAATAAGAATGTCAGAACACCAGAGCCGATTGTCAAAATACAGGATTTAATGGATGAGAAACTTCCTGTGTCTATAGAGACAATAAATGCACAGTTTTATGTCAGTGTGGAAACTGTGCAAACATTTATTGGCGAGGAAGTGAAGATGCGATAGATTTGTGCACCCAGTCTATGACGTGTTTTTTTTTTTTTTTTTTTCACAAAATATTTGACCAAGATTGGTATCGAGACAGATTCTCACTCCTCCTATAGTCAACACCATTCATCCTTGGACTTTTGGTTATTCCATAATCTCAGGCTAAACGTTACGGGCTGCCGTTATGAGCCTATTGAAGAGCTGAAAGATGCCGTGAAGAGTCATTTACACGCTAACACAAGAGAACTTTTTGAGGTCTTCCAGAATTTGTTAGAACAGAACAATAGGTGTATTTTGCAGCCGGAGGAGATTATTCCGAAGGGGAGGTTTTTTTTTTTTTCGTGTAGTGTCACCAAATTGTCCATATGAAAAAGGGTCTTGAAAAATCTTATAGCACCTCCACAAAAGTTGATGTAATTTTAACAAATATTTTTTCGAAGGTCAAAACAAGCACGTTAATTATTATCCGCCCTCGTCATTGCATGGACTAGATACTTCAACCATAATTTAGTAAAGGAAGCCATGCATATAATGTTGCATTCAACTTGTATCCCAATCTGATATTTTGTATTTTGGGTGGAAATTTGGACTTTCAATTTTTGCCAAAAATTCGTGTATGGATCTTAAAATCCTTGATATCAGTTATGAGCATGCAAATCATAATCTTCATCAGAGGAATAGTAGCGAGTAAAAGTAACAAAAAGGGATTCATGAATGCAGTGTAAAGCTATTATTAAAATCCTTTCACTATTTATCATGATATTAAGATCTGCTTTGAGATATGTAATTGAGCAAGAAAATTCTATTGTAATAAACATGTACAAAATAGCATAACATTTCTACACACACATATATATATATATGTGTATATATATATATATATATATATATATATATATATATATATATATAAATTGGCAGCCAAACGGATGGAAAATGTTGTAAACTTTCCTACCTGTCGTTGTGGCACTATTGATATAAATTCATCATATTTACTTATGAAGGAAATATCAAAAAATATTTTACAAATCCTAATACTCTTAAAAGAAAAACAAATCAAGTAAAAGTGTAAGCTTTGGTGGGTGAATATCTTGGAGATGCGTTGACAAGACCATTTTTATTAAGGCCGGGCTGTGTGCCCAAGATTGCCTCATGACAATTGTTCGAATTCCACATATAGGAAGGTGTACAACACTGGCAACCTACGTTTGGCTTATATATATATATATATATATATTTATTTATTTACATAAAATGTGTGTATATATGTATGTGCGAATATATATTATTATGCGTATGTATATAGAGAGATATATACCTTTTTATCTTTTTTTATTTTAAATGTTTTCATATTTGTTAGTATTCATACTTTTCATCACATTTACAAATCAATTCTTTACGATCATGCACACATATAAACACACTATATATATATATATATATATATATATATATATATATATATATATATATGAACACCGACATGGACATACACACATATACATATATATGCGTGTGGATGTAAGTGTATTTATTTATCAATATTTCCATTCCTTTAACTGCTTAAGTCTTTCCATTTTTTTAATGACTCTCTCTCTCTCTCTCTCTCTCTCTCTCTCTCTCTCTCTTATATCATTGTGCGTTTTTTTTAATTTCTAGTAGCTAATTTTAATAAACGTTAATAAATATCAAACATTTGTTGTTCCACCTTCCTCATGTAGGCATTGATGCACCTCGTTCTATGATTATTCGTTAAGGTATACCTAAACAAGCAAACTGTTTACTTACCAACGTTGTGAATATGAAGTGAAAACTGTTTGAAAGCATGGTCACTTGCAGTGCCTGAAAAAAAAAAAAAAAAAAAAAACAGTAGTTTTTAGTATGAACGATTTTTTACATATTAATTATTTCAGGTTTTATATTGTTGTTTAATTTCTTAGCGCATGCACATAAAAAATAAATAACATTATATATATATATATATATATATAATGTGTGTGTGTATATATATTCAGAATAAAAGCGACCAAAAACAATTTACATTAAAATATTCTGTAAAATTAAATAAGAGAACACTGCCATACGTAAAGATTTTAATGTAATTTACTGATAGTAAAATGTTCTTAAAATTATTAATTGTTCTTCACAAAATGGAAGTTTTCTGGTGTTTATTACGGAATTAAACTTCTTCCGGAGAAAAAACTTCCCGCTGTTTTTTTTTATTATTATTATTTTCACACTGTATGGTAATTTTTACGTAATAGTCCACTGTTTTTGTTCGCATTAAGCATTTAGTTAAATTTAAAATAATTGCCTAAAAAATGACTCAACTTAGGACTTTCCATATATATTTACGATTTTGTTTCAATATTACATGTCGATACTTTATTTTTACTGAATAGGTATCTAATTTTCTGATATGTAATGGTGGGGTTTTAACAGGAATATAGCCGATTGTTCTACGTAAGCAAAAGAGATCTATTACAAGTACCGAAACTGAACGAAAAATTGTTAAACATGGAAAAAAACCCATTGTACTCGTAATACAGAAAGTTCGTCTCTGACTCTCTCTCTCTCATATATATATATATATATATATATATATATATATATATATATATATATATATATATATATATATATATATATATATATATATTGTAAGAATTGAAATGTATTTGACTTACCGGGAGTGGGTCGGAGGGAAGAAAAGACACTGAACTGCTGTTTGTCGTTAGTGAAAAACTGGGTGTCTATTTCCTACTAAATTTAATAGACATTCTAATCTCGCTGGAAATCACGTTGTAATTCTCGCCACTGAGAGTAAGTATGTATAAAAGGAGTTGTCTCACTACAGGTTAGTGATTAGTTAAGAAGGTAGCTACCTTGCTTGCTGGTCGGTTGGCGTCTCTAAGACTGATTACCTCGTTACTGTTGTTCGGCAAACGTTACCAGTTAATTGTTATCTTTACAAGAAAAGACTGCTTATAAGCAACGTCACTATTTCGTTGCAAGCCCTTACTGCCTTTTCTTACACCCCCTCTTCTTGATGGGGAAATAATCCCGACAATATATATATATATATATATATATATATATATATATATATATATATATATATATATATATATGCTCTTAGAATTTGGATGTTCCTTTTAATTGAGCACTCTGCTGGAATTATTTTAAAAAAAAAAACTAATCATATATATAGTGGTGGGATTTTTCCAATATTTTCCTATTCAAATACAATGGCCGATTCCGATTTTTTATAAATCCTTAAATATTTTACTATAAAATTGTTATTTTTGCCTGATTACC
>NC_136501.1:100341484-100371484 GCF_053919585.1 Euprymna scolopes | reverse complement strand
CTTGACTGCATCCCAAAACAGTATTGACGTCCGTTGCAATGGACATAATCGCTGTAAATAGCATTAGAACTAAATCATAGCTGACATAAAATTATGAAATTAACATTTAACGAACAGACAGCCCATTTTGAAGCAGCGAAGAAACATTGCATGTATGTAAGGTTTATATTTATTAAGCATAACAAATATATATATATATATATATATATATATATATATATATATATAAATTCAATTTGGCGTAATGGAAAAATATAAAGGTATTTACAGCTTCTCTTTCAATTTTCGGATTTTAATAATATCAAACCACACTTCATTTCCTTTTGACGGGTGGTTGTTGCTATTTCCTCTGATGCGTTTAGGGCATAATAGATTCACTGATTCATATAATAATTAAGTGATTGATGTTGCGCTACGAACCCGATGCTGTCAAGAATTGTATAAGTCAACTGAATTAAAGGAATACATTATAAGATGGTCAACATCTCGGATTTGGCAATATAAATTTTGTCATTTATTCTCCATATTGCTCTTCTTAAACAAGGATTGATATATATTACAAGAAAATATATTTCTACAGATATATATATATATATATATATATAGTAATTTATAAAATATATATAGCGATTAAGATTCACTGAATATTCTGCGTTGCATCCACTATAGGATTCGTCCGGCTTATGCACGAATTCTGTGGTTGATTCTTATATATATATATATATATATATATATATATATATATGTGTGTGTGTGCATGTATGTGTGTACACATAGGTATATTTATATATAAAAAAAGGAAGGAAAAGATCTACCTTAAACCACTAACCTAGTTCTAAAACAGATCCTTTGTTCGATAAAATGCATGCCCATTGGCTGACAGGAAGGGGCGCGGTGGATACTAGAAAGCTGATTGGTTAACTAGAAATCCTCAACATATATAAAAACAAGAAGCAACCACAGAATTCGCGCATAAGCCTGACGAATCCTATAGTGGATTAAACACAGAATATTCAGTGTAGCTTAATCGCCATATATATATTATAAATTACTAACTAGCTCTACCTACGTATTGAGCACTTTTGAAGTAAATACTTAAAGTTTACGTATAAATCTATACTTTCGTATATTAAATTTATGTGAGTAAATGAAGTAGTTATATATATATATATATATATATATATATATATATATATATATATATATATATATATATATATATAAAGTACAGGTTGTTTTCTGTGTACGGAAAAGTAACGTCCTTATCAGATATGTATAGTTTCTAGTACTTCTCTTTTTTAATTTACTGCTCTATATTATTCACTTCCTTTTTATTTTAACGGGGTACAGTTACACTGTAAGACGTATTGATATCTAATCTAAAAAAGGATGTCTGTCTGTCTCCATATTTTATAACACTATCTTTACAGAAAGTAAATATCGCTGAACAGCGCTAGTGGCCTCAAATATTTCGATTTTCGTTGACCGTTCTTTCTTAAAAGTTTTTAGGGATCAAAGAAATGAATCAAACTTGAAAAATCTTTATTCCTCTTTAATATTCTTTTTAGTTTATTTTTAATTTGTAATCAGTTTATACGCGTGTCACGCTGATACGGTGGTAACCTCACCAGCTTTGTATTTTACCGTTTCGGTTTCGATTCTATCTGATGGCATCAAACACCTTTTAATCTTCTGAAAGTATAACTCTGTAATAATATCTACGAAATCTAGACGAATCAAAATATATTTAAGCGTATTTTACGACCGGACAACGGTGGGCGCCACCTTGCTTCTACTCGATAAACATTTTGATATATTTGATGTTTAAATCTTTAAGCTTTCTCTCTAATTTCTCACAGGAATTGTTTTCCATAGAATCGCAAACACTGTTTATTAAATACGATTCTTTGATTCTGTATTTTCCCAGACTCATTTTATTGTACGCCCTCATAATTTAGATATTTCATGAGATATCATTCGCTCTTTAACGGGCATTTTTAGAGAAACGACCCACACACATTAAAAGAAGGCGTTAATATTCTCGCTTACAACTGTCGTTTTTTTTTTCATAATGGTCCAACGATTCAGGTCCAATTTTTTGCGCTTACTTAACTAGTTAGTTTAAATTATCTTTTTGCTATCACCAATGATATACTTTATTTATTCGGCGAATGCTTATATAAAACATGTTGTTCCCAATCGTTTACTATCCATAAAATATACTTTTCAGGAAACATGGCCTTTAACGCTGGTAATCTGTAAACGTGGCTGCTCATTGCCGAAAGAGAAATTTTGCAGGAATAAACAATGTTAAATTAATATATATTTATCACATTAGCAGGATCTGCCCAGATTGCAAGACATTAAAATAATTAATAAACATATTGGTCTCCATAAAGATATTTTTTAGTGCAAAAACTCCTATTTTTTACATACCAATAACAATCAGCAAATATGCATTATCGTACCGTTACAATGAAAACTAGGAATACTGTATTTTAAATATTATTAATTTATCTCATTTATATAAATTCTATGAGTATTTGTAAATGCCAGGAAAGGAAATAGCTTATTGTTAATCATGCTTTAGCCCAGAAACTCTTGGTAGAATAGGCCGTTCTGTTTTGCCCTGTTGCTTTCGAATGGTCTCTTTTTACATTTCATTTAGCTGACTTGACACTTTAGTGAATGCATCCATGCACGTGAAAATGACTACATGTTTTTTTTACTCACACAAGTACAACAATGACCACATATTATAATGATATTGGAAAACTAGGTTAAATCAAAGTAAGTACCTCTCGTTGTCTTGTACAGTTTGACAGTCGGTCATCATATAGATATATACGGGCGGGGGAGGGGCGTTGTTTTAGTTCGTAATACTCTTTTAAATTAACGCGAAGCGAGCAAAGAGGTTTACATTGCATGATATGGTAACTAAACTCATCAATTTATGACCGAAATGTTTCATATCTCCGTTTAAGATATCGATGGTGAAAAAGAAACCCCTGTCATTGATGTACGTCACAAGCGAAGATTGGTTACATAATTACTTGTAAAAATGCATCATGAACGATTGTGACTTTGTAGAAAAAATGTTTGGTGCACAAAACGTTCGCTTCTTTGTACATTCGGTCCTGGATATGACCTTAAATTATATCCGATGGTGAGGGCCGAAGCTTGCAGGCCTTAGGGAGTGTGGAACCACCCTTTAATTGCCATTGCTCCCAGGTCCACTCTGACCCGGAGGGGTAGCACCTGTTAGGTTCCCAACTATGGGTTAAATAGAATACGACTTAAAAAAACAAATATACTATATTAAAAATCGTTCTTTCAAAATCATCATATTCGGCATTAAATAACCTGAAAAGGGTTCATATGCCGTAAAACAAACCAACCAACCAACTTGTTTGTATATTCATGCTCGTATTTCAAAGAATTCGTACAAAATAAAAATGAACACACAAACATTCACAAATTATAATTATGTAGATATTGTTTTCTGGATGGTATTATTTATATTACTTCTACTGTTCACATCGTCGATTCTATTTTCACGTCCTTTGTGTCGATTTAACCTGCGTCCTTCTTCAGATGCGAGTAATTTAGTCGCACTCTGGACTATTTATATCAAATTCGGGAATCTACGGAATGTCATTACTTTACAAAATAATTAAATTTCCAAGAAAACTGCGCAACAAGTGTTCTTATTTTTACAAGGGAGTAGCTGCTTATCAAGGGCCGAAAAATAAGGAGAAGGGTTAATTCATGTAAAGTGTCACTGTATTAATAGTTAATGGGGCACGTTTGTTATAATTTGGTTTTCTCCACAACAACTTGTGTGTATTGAACTTGGAGACTACTATATTGAGGTCGCGTGCACGGCAGACCAGTGTAACAGTGGTCTACATGAGCGCTGTTTCAGGAAATAAGCTTTGTTCATGGAACATCTGTTTAAATAGAGGGGCACACAGAGAAAAGCAAACATTAGTCATAGTTGTTTTAGTTAATCGAGTGTTATTTTTTAAGTTTGGCAAGGGGGTATATGGATTTGAGTTAAGACTTGCTTTCAAAATAACAGAAGAGCAGAGACAGGCTCACTATGTCTCTTTTGTGGGAAAAGTTGCAGGGAAGAGCAATGTATTCTACATTTTACCCTATGACAATTATATCCTGGTTGGTTTTTAAGCAGACGGAACCTCGAAGGAAAACGCTTTATTCATATTTATTGTAAAAAAAATAATATTCTATTATTTGAATTATTTTGATATTTTATTAACAAGCTTACAAGCTTTTTGAATATACCATTTTTATATCAACAGTTCTCGTCATATTTGATATCAAAATCACCCCCCCACACACACACATATATATATATATACGTTTTATTTTTTATTACCCTATATTTCTGTTTAGTTACATTGTTGTTTCAGCTACCCGGCCGTTTTTTTCCGTCTGTAGCTTCTTCAGACTTTTACAGAAATGTTCCTTATGATCACTTTTCATCCCATCATAACGAACATTTCTGTAAAAGTCTGAGGAAGCTACACCCGGCCAAAAAACGGCCAGGTAGCTGAAACAATAATGTAACTTTACAGAAAGATACGGTAACAAAAAAAATAAAACGCATATTTGCTCTACAACAGTATTGAGCACTTTCTCAGTTTTTATTAATTACGATTTCTACTAAATATATATATGTGTGTGTGGGTGTACTAGCATGACTCCCCATACACTCTGATATTTACATTACGTATTTAGCATTCCTGATGCAATTCTCTGTTGATTAACATATTGAACCAATATGATAATAGTGTTAAAGTGTTATTAACTAGAATCGAATACCAAACTCTAGCTTTAGCCATTGTTTCTCCAGCTACTGTTAGACGGATAAGGAATAGTTAAATATGCTCTGAATTAAACTTATTAACGTATATTGCGCATTCATAAAAACGCACTTAACATCGACTTCTCCAGGCTTTGCATTAAAAAAAAATCACCATAAAATAACTGTCTACAGAAATGCTATCATTTCACTGTGCTGCTTTCTGACTTTGGGTCTCGGAAAAGGCTGTATATTAAAAATATAGATGGACAGACAGGTATACACATTTAGTTTTATACATTAGAGAATGTATGTGTGTCTGTTTGCATGCAGCGACTTTACTGTCACGTGCAGATTACCAGACACTTTCCTGCAGAATCGCATGCAACTTATCAGGAGCTGCATGCTCATATGATAACGGGTGCACGGTAAAAGCTTTCCGAGATGACTTTCCGTCGCAGACAGGTCAGAGATAACAATGATTTGAAGACACCAGCACCTGCCTCCATTCTGTATCTAACAGCAACCAAATTGCCAAACGCTGATTTTGTTTATCAGCTATCTTCGCCAAGATTTATCATGGCCCTCCTCTTAATGGACGTTTAGAGTTCGTCGACTGATCGTAAGGACAAACATTTAGTTCATATATGTGTGTATACCTAACATAATATATATTAAGTTGTGCAAACCGTCTTGTTTGAGAAGATAACATACAATTAGATGCTCTCGGATATTTATAAATCATAAGGTGTAATATTGTCTAAATTTACATAGCGACTGTATTATTTTCTGAATCAATTCGGAGTTCTCTTATTAACATATAACATGTTTGTGGCTTGCTCTCACTGACACTTTGAAGAGTAAACAAAAGCTATTCATACGAAGGAGAAAATGCTCGAACAAATTGCTTGCTTTCTCTATATCTCTCCCAGCACATATTACCTCTTAGATGTTTTGATCTGCATGAACCGAAGTATAATATTAAAAAAATATATATATATATATATATATATATATATATATATATAAAGCTGAATGTTTGTCCGTGTGTGTGTGTGTGTGTCTGGTCAGGAATAGGCTCCTATATGGTTGACTATTTAAAAAAAAAACCTGATTAAAACTAATGATAGATGTATCAAGACTGTTGTTCATTAAAATTGTAGGGTATGCGTTCGCGCCTGGTCCACAAAGTATGGAAATAAAAAATAAAAAATTTAAAAAGTTTACAAGTGTTTTTGATATAGATGTACATAAGATTTCTTTGATAAGTATGTTTTTACTTAAGTAGGGATGATGTAATAAAAATGTGGGGTCTGCGTTCGCGCCTGGCCTCCATAAAATGGAAATAGGCAGGAACTTTAATAAAGACTTTTCATATCTATCTGCGTACGTACGCTTTGATAATTATGTTTCAGTTTGAAGCAATAAGGTATAATAAAAGTATTGGGTATTCGTTCGCGCCTAACCTCAATAGAATAGAAATATGTCACAAAGTTTAACAAGGTTTTTTTTTATATAGATCCACAGAATATTGTGATAAGTGTTTCAGTGTGAACATGTATGGTATAATTAATAATGGGCTTTATCTATTTCATTTTTACTTTCATCATATTTTGCTTTGGTTTTGATACCCCCAAATTCGAAGCTATCTCTTCACAACCCTTCTTTTTCATAACCTATCATACTTTCACACATTAGAGTCCATTTTCTGTAGGCTGTTTTTGAACCCAGTCAACGACGGGTACTTTTGCTAGTGTATATGTGTATGCATATATATATATATATATATATATATATATATATATATATATAATGAGAGAGAGAGGGGGCGATTCATTTATTTAATACGTATATACACTAATTATAAATGTTGTGTAACTGAGAACTACTTATACCACTGTATTTTCAAGTCTACTGCTATTCATCAGAGCAGTAAAAAAGATGCAAGATACGATAAGAGGGGTGCGACGTCAACTGATAGTTACATTAGGAGCGAAATTAATTATTGAGGCTCAATGGAGGAGCAATATCGATCTCTGTGGTATCAGGTGGGTTTAGTTGGTAATATATGTTGTAGGGAGGAATATAACAGCTGTCATAGTGGGTGTAATGTACGTGGAAAGTTCTGAGTAACCCGAAACCCGTAATTGGTGGATACTTTATCAAATAACTGAATTAATCTATAAATAGTATTATATAATTTTGTACTTTCATTTTCTATCTTTATATATTTATATGTATATGCTCCAAATATCAGGGCATTGTTGTAAGTAATCTCAGACCGCAGTGATCAATGCGAATCAGAGAGATTACACAAAAAGTAACAAAAATTCGTCTATTTTATATTTAATATATATATAAATCATTTAATAATTCGATGAGGCTTATTTTATGTTGATTTCTTTTTCTATTTACCTTTATTTATATATATATATATATATGAATTTCAACAGATATCTTTTTTTCCAGTAAGCATATTAACTGCGTTCATATTTTTAAATTACAGTGATGACTATATGACGTCACTAAAATTCCCCGCTCTTTAACAGCGCTGGCCCTCCACCCTCCTTTTTGAATTTCCAACGTGTTTTTCCGTTTTTCTGAAATAGAACTGCATCACACTGTGCACGTGAAACATTTTCAAATATTTTGTACTGGCATTTTTAGTTTCTTAATCTCATTCATCCAGAGAGAGTCTCGAAATAAAGACGAAACGTTGATGAACACAAAATACGGTTTGTTCCTTTTCATTTCTCTATTTTCTCGGAATACTATTTCCATTATTTTCATCATATATATATATATATATATATATATATATATATATATATATATATATATACATATGTATACATATATGTGCATACATACGTATACATATATGTGCATACATACACATTTACATAATATATATATTTATATATATATATATATATATATATATATATATATATTACTAGCAGGATCTGTGAAAATGTCGGTGGTGCACACTCGTTCATATTCATTGTTGGTATACTTTTAGTTGTAAGCCTAAATTGAGAGGACCTGATATTATTGTAGCTCTTTTGTTAAAAGTCCAAAAGCATTTATCTAAGTTTGCAGGGGCGCCCGACATAGCCCGGTCGTAAAATACACTGAAATATTATAAATTAAATCATGCAGATATCGTAAATATTTTTCTAGGGTGAATTTTTCATCGACTCATATATATTATGAAGTTATCCTTTCTCAAATTATATAATTTATCCATATTACTTGTGTGTCTCAGCTTTAAAATAAAGCGAAACCATAACTTATGTAGAAAAACTAAGTGTCCATATGGAAACTCGCGTTCTTTCAGTTATAATCTAAACGGGAACGACACCTTATGACTAATTCTTGGTAAAATTATTTAGTACAAGATATGGAAGGCGACAACAATAAAACGACAGTTACTCTCAAGAAAATAATGTAAGCCTCAATCCCCAAAATAACACGCGCTGTTGTCTAAGCAATAGTTGCAAGATAAATTATATATTTGAAAACTATTCGTTAACGGTCGTTGACGTACTATAGATTCATTGGTATTAATTAATAGACCCTTTTCGAAATCACGCTTAAATGTCACACCAGATCGATTGGGACTTACGAAATGCAGTTGTCAAAAACGAAGAAAATTGTTACCTTAACTAGGTAACGTATAATTTAAAAAAATATTTATGACTTATTATCTACCACATGTTGACGATTAAACATTTCCTTTGTTTTTATTTTATAGAAAGCTCTCCATACAAATTACGAAGCAAATTACTGTAATAAGTATATAAGAAAAATAACTTATTATAACAAAGGTAGAAGATGTCGGTTTACGTTCCTTTTGCAAAAATTAACTATTTTAAAATTATAAGGAAAAATTTACAACGAAAAGTTTTCCACAACATTTAGAAACTGAAAAAGAATCTACTATGATAGCAGTCCGTATTTAAATGACGTATGAAAACAGATCGTCGGAGACAAGAGCAAGGAACTGGAACAAAAGATGTCCGGTATGGATCAAACATTTCTGAGAAACACATGCGATAATAGTAGTTATGGAAACGACTGTTACTAGCAACATCACGTCCGGGTTGGTTGTTTTGTTTTATGACATAGCAAACCTTCTCAGATTACTTAATGCTGATCCAGTTATTGCGAAAAAAAAATTTAATAGAATATTTTTTTCAAGTTTCTATTTAACCCATATTTGGGCCCCTAACATGTACGAATCCAGCTATTTTGAAGAAAAAAAATTGAATGGAATATTTTTCCAAGTCGATTTCTAATTAACTCATATTTGGGTCCCTAACAGGAGCTATCACTCACGGTCAGAGTGGATCTGGGAGCAATGGCAAATAAACGGTGGCTGCACACTCCCCAAAGCCCGCAAGCTGGGGACTAACCATCGGTTATAGTTTCAGGCCATATCCAGTACCCGCACGTCCGGGAAAAATATACTATACCAAATCGGAACAATTAATGATTCTAACATATGCAGGCTAAGACGGGTTTACATAGAATAGGAAACAATAAAGTTTCAGAGTCTCTTCATAAGGATAGCCATCAAGGAACATCTTAGGAATAACGAGGTATGCCTACGATGTAAAGACTGACGCTGGGTCTTAAGACGGTTGAATTATACAAGTCATTTCTCACTTTAATCTCCAACTGGACAGAAAACAATTTCTGATCAGAAAGAGAGTGACGATAAGCTATATCATAATAGAGGGTGTTATCATCAGCATATATATTAATATAGACATTATGTCTTAACAATATTATCTTGAAGAGCAATGATAAAGAAAAGAAATAATTGGATCCAGAATACACCTCTGCGAAATACAATTATTTCAAGTAAAAAGCAATTAAGATACATAGTGATTATCAAGCAAAAAGAAAATTCCTAATAATATCACATTTTCTACAGACAATATTAAACATCAAATTTGATGTGGAAAACCACTATGCAACACTCCGTCGGACTTCTTTAAAATGTCCACTGGTTCGACCTTTTTTCTGAATTATCTATCCACCGATTGATCCGCTGAAATACAACTCAGAATATGAGTGAAAATTCCGAACTGAACATCACTAAATAAGCTCAGATTTTTAAGAAAATCAACAAATGTGCGGTTAACCCAGCTTTCTGCAAGAATTAAGACTAGCAGACCGATACACACTTTGGTCAAGACAGTCACTAATATTTATAAGGATAGGAAAATCAGAGGACTCCTAAAAACAAGCAGAAAAAACAGGATTTTGCGAAATATAAATTAAATCATTTTGTGATAGGAGAAAGTTGAGGGGCACAAAATTTCAGAACGACAGCAGGAATTGAACTAGGAACAGAAGCAGTGGATATGTACAGATGTAAAAGAATCCTTGAAAACATATTTGGGGTGATTATCAAGAATTTTGGGAGTGAGAATCGGGACTAACAAAACTATAATTATCAATAGAAGCATTGACTGCAAAAAGAAGTCAACTAAATTAGTAGAGGAAAAGATAAAGTGAAGACAATTTAATAGAACAGCAGTTGACAGTACTATTTATAACAATTATCTACATTATCCAAATATAACAAGAGTTATACTTCGAGATGAGATAAAGTCACGCATCTTTTTGATAGTAGATAGAATTAACCCCAGGAATTGCTCTTCAACAGGCATTGCTTACATTTCTTCAAGATTGTCTGGAAACCTAAAAAAAAATCCTAAAAATATGAGGTATGGTTAAAACAATGAGGAATGGAGGTAAATGCTCTAACTTGACGCCAATCAATAACGTCTTTTGCAGTTTATCTGGGGACATAACAAATATAGAACGTTGTCAAACGTACATCGGAAGCTTTGGAGCCGTTCCCAATCAGCTCTTTGATATTTACACGCCTTTTTATTCAAGAATTAACGACAAAATCACATTTACACTCAACAAGCGAAACCTAGAAGTACGCAAGGGGGCCGAGAAGTATCAAGATTCATGATAAAAAATGAAAAGCAAATCAAGTAAAGATTGTTGATGACGGTCATAATAAGAAAAGCGTGTATAGAAGTTTCAATTGGAACAATTCATGAGACGGAACGGTTAAAATACAGCTAGATCTTTGTGATTAGAATCGGAGAGAAAGACAAAATAATGATAATTCGATTCATATAAATACAAGAATAGGACTAGATGGGCGAAGTTGCTATTTATTGTCCATACTGTAAGACATAGCATCAAAGATTGAGCATTTATATTCATAAGGTAGACGATACAAAAACAATAACTAGGAAACAAATAATATGATATGAGATTCACGATGGGGAGACGTGAAATAAGATCTATCTGTAAATAAAGATAAAAGCCATATAACTGAGTAAAAAATATAATTGGATAATACACAAATAACCATTTATATATAAATTATTGCTGTTAATAGAAGACTCTAGATAAGATTAAGGCGAAGATATATGATGAGATAAGCAAATGAGAGAATGTTCGTCCTTAAACCTCTAATGTTAGTATCGAACATATTAAGCTGATTGTTTACAGGATTAGTAGAAAATATGATTATGAAAAGTGACGGACAGGTAGAAACACATAAAGAAAAACGAACCTTTAAAACAATTGAAAGTAATTAACTCGGAACAAGCCGTAGAAAAAGCCCTCTATAAGTTCAAAATAGATTTCAACATACTATAGCAATGAAATTATATTCACACACACACACACACAAATATATATATATATATATATATATATATATATATATATATATATATAGGGTGTCCGTAAAGTTACTATACAGTCTTATTGTTACAAAAAAATATTTTAATACAATATCTTACTGTACTGTTAATATATTACAGGGTGTCTGTATAGTAACATGTAAGGTTGTATAGTAACTTTACGGACACCCTGTGTGTATATATATATATATATATATATATATATATATATATATATATATATATATAGGAGCAGGGAGATATATCGGTAAGGTTTTTAGAGATTTAATAAAGAAATATGATGAAAGATTATGTTTAATAATTTATTATACATTTTACTGCAACAATTATTTCATTATTATATTCTTAAAACGAGTGCAATTGCTGTAGTTCGGAAGGATCTATTTATTGAGGCGAAGAAAATGCTATTTAAATCTTTGGAAACGATTTCCATCATTTCTTAGTACATTTGAACGTATATGAGCAGGAGAAACACGGCTTATTCGTGGGAGCAATGATTTAAGTGCAGCAATCATAGATTAATTCGTTAAGGAATGAATCCCTTACTTATATCTCAGTCACACTGGTATTCATATATAAATCATTTAATAGATGCATGTGTATAGTTTGTGTGCGTGTGATGATCACGCAAACAGATACATATCATTTATCATAAATCATATTTGTTTATTGCTGCCGATTATTTGCCTCCCCCAGATTTGGTATAACTCGCTCCAACGTCAAACATTTCTCCAATTATAACGCTGATTAATAATCTATCAGAAAGATAGATGGATTCTTCCGATGGGAGAAAACACTCAAATGTCCTCGTTAAAGTCTTATCAGTCCCAAATGCTGCATTATTTTCGTCTGTTTTCACTAAAACACACATACACATGTATATGAGTGTAGATATACGTATATATAGATATAAAAGTATAAGTATATGCATATGACTGTGGATATATATATATATATGTATAAGGAATGAAAAAATGTACCAGCGGTGGTTGACGTTATGTTTAAAGAAAAAATAGAAAAAACCGAATGAAATTATTAAAAAATCAACGTTTCGTCCTTGTCTCAGAGGACATCTTCAGGATAATTGAAATAAAAATGTGATAAAAGAAAAAGTCATAGATCGTGCGAAAAAAGACAGTTTTTTAAAATCCAACCCATGTCGGGAAAGGACGAATATGTGTGCGTATGGGAAGGTTGTTTGATGTCTATATATACAATTTTAAAATGCATTTAAAATAAATATGTACATTTTTTTTTTCCCCAAAACCCTCACATCCGATGCCGGTATATATTCCATCCCATGTAACAACTGTCAACAAGCGTACATAGGTGAAACACAACGAAAATTGAAATTAAGACTTAACGAGCACAGAAGAGATATGAGGAATGGTAACGCCCTAAATGCACTCTTTTGCCATTGTGCAGAACACGATCACTCATTTAATTTAGATCAAGCGAAAATTATTAAATACGTGATAGATATGAGCTAAAAGAAGACTTTTAGAATCAGCACTAATTTTGAATACTAATACTATTACGCAAAGTAAAGGCTTCTACCATTTAACCCCTAGCATAGGGAAAATAATAATCAAAGAGCAAGGTATCAGGGTGGATCCTGGCTAGCCGTTTTTCTTTGAATGTTTCAGGAAAATGAGTAGTTTCGCAGAAGAGAAAAAAAAAAAAAAAAAGAAAAAAAAATGTACATATTTATTTTAAATGCATTTTAAAATTGTATATATAGACATCAAACAACCTTCCCATACGCACACATATTCGTCCTTTCCCGACATGGGTTGGATTTTAAAAAACTGTCTTTTTTCGCACGATCTATGACTTTTTCTTTTATCACATTTTTATTTCAATTATCCTGAAGATGTCCTCTGAGACAAGGGCGAAACGTTGATTTTTTAATAATTTCATTCGGTTTTTTCTATTTTTTCTTTAAACATATATATATATATTCATCCCTATGTATGTATGTATATATGTATATATATATATATATATATATATATATATATATATATATATATATATATATATACACCAGTTGTACGATTCGTTTACTAGGTGAAAATTCAAGGAAACCTGCGCAATAATTAATAGCAGAACAATACAGGACAGAGCTGGTATATATGTTTCCTATAATGTTTGTATAATAATTATATATATATATATATATATATATATATATATATATAATTATACAAACATTATTGGAAACATATATAGCTGCGCTGTATATTTTATATATATATATATGCATTCTCGTGTGATACGGATACACTGAACAATGATGTTTCAACAAAATTGCATGGGAAATCATAAATCTAGGGATACTTTTAATCTATTATATGTATTGGAAAAAAAACTGTGAATTTAACGTCAGAAGCTTTCATGATTATACTGAAATTGTCCAAATAAATATTTGTAATTTAATATAAGTTTAGCAGGAACATATGTCTGTGTACAATTCTTCCATAGTTTAAACAATTTTTTTTTTTTACTCAGCCAATCAGATATCTTAACGGAAGAAAACAATTAGTTAATCTTTTTACTTCGAGTACACACGGTGTTTCTCTTAAATTTTGTTGTCTGTTTTTAACTCGCCGTCGACGTGTTGAAGATTTACTAGGATAGGTTATACGGCTTTATGTAAATTAATTTTTAACTGCTTTTCAATTTTGGTCAATAAATACAATAAAATTGATTAAATCTACTAAGACGTGTGTCTCTCCTTTTTGTTAAAAATGTCTTTTTTACAGTTTAGATTATTCTCCAGCACTCTAAACATTAAGAAATAAAAAAAATTCTGTTAGCATTTCAATGTCGTTTATTGTGGTTTTATTGTTTTATATATGCATCAGAACGAGAGTGTATTTCATTGTTTTCGGTCCAAATTAACATGTATCTTCTAATACAACAAACTATCATTCTTCTTCTTTTATCGTGGCATGTCCATTGATGAAAGCATTGTTAGTGTTATCCATAGGTTTCAGTATATTGTTGGTCCGATTCCTCTGAACACATCACAAAGTTTTGAACTTGGCAGAATAGATTGGGATGGTTGCTATTACTTTTCCCAACGGGGTGTCATCTGACTATCGTGTTTGCACCATTTGGCCTTCGGGCCAAGATCAAAGTTGTATTTTATGATATCAATAAAAACTGTTTTATAATTGGGTTTAAGTAAGAACAACCCCCTCCCACCATGCACACATAAATACAAAGTTAAAAGGGGAATCATAATGAAAGATGCTGGCCGAGAGAGAAATCTTTTAAAATTTCCGATAGAGACGAAATATATAAACCAATCTCACCATCCCCCTTCTTTTTGAGTTGGCCTTGTGCCTAAATGTTTGGTTTATTTTCCCAATTGTATTTTTTTATGTCAATAAAAAAATTAATATCTCAAAGTGTAGTATATATTCTTTAAATGCTGCACTTTAATTTATTTTTCGGTCATCGGAGTAGAAATCCTTCAAGATTGAGACAATTTGTATTTTTGCTCCTTTTCTCAACGTTGGTGTATAAATCTGCCCCATGAAGAGGCGTGTAAATTGCAGCTCTTAATCTCACAAGAGGAGACGTTCTTTGCCTTCGTGTCTAGATGAAAGTGTAGTATCTTTTTTTCAGATACCCACTTCGATTTATAGTTCTCAGTTTTTTGAGAAATCCTTCACGACTGAGAATTTTTTTAATATTTTAGTTCCTTTTCTCCGGATTAAAAAACGACCCTTGTGTCTAACTGTCTCGTGGGGAGGCATTGTAAATAGGAACTATTAATACCATAAGAGATTTCTTAGCCTTCTTGCCAAGATCAAAGTGTACTATTATTTCTTAAGATGCTACACAATATTGTGTTCTCCCGCAGAGGAGGAAAAATCCTTCGAACTGAGAAAATTTTAAATTATTGTTAATTTTCTCCACGTTAAAAAACGACCCCGGTGTCTAACTGCCCCGTGGTGGTCATTGTAAATAGGCACTCTTACTACCATAGTGCAGTTGCTCTTCTTGAGATTCATTCACCTCCATGGTCATCAAACGTCCTGCTCCCAACGCCATCAGTCACCTTCTCCTAGATGCACGTCTTAACTAAGAGGACATTTCTCCCGGAAAGTGAATGCACCTTCACATACTACCCGGACATTTCTTATGACTCGGTGTCGTGCGTACATCGTTTATCATTTCCAAATTAACACCCATCTTGCACTGCTCAGGCGTATCATTGCTAAACTTCGGTGATCTGGTGGGTGTCGCTCTGTCATGTGATACTGCCGTATATAAATATCATCATTCCGTTGAGATTTATCCAATAACCGCATTAGGAATTTTTTTGTCCAACCTCACCCAATGAACAAATCGTATATTTTGCGATTGAAGTCTTGGTATAGAGTAATTGGGTTATCAGACATGACATGAGATTGGCAAAAAGAATTCGAAAACACATATAGAACCTTCGAATGTTTTCGGAAAAGATTAAACTATGTGTATTGTTCAGACTAATCTTTCCTATCATGCGGTCATATTTATCGTGATGCAACAGAAATTTGAAGGTTCGATTCTCACTCTGGATGATACGATGAATATAAATGGAATTTATTTTTCTAATACTTGAAAATAGCAGAGTTATTTGACGTTGCAAAAGATTAACGGATGTTCCATATATACAGACCTTTATTATCAACGAATTTCTTAAAATAATATATATATATATATATATATATATATATACATATATATATATATATATATATATATACTAGCAGAAAATCCCGAGGTTGCCCGTGATTGAATAAGGATCAACGACTTTATAACACTTCAATACACCTAACGTCACCGAAGTCGTTAAAATCGTTCATTTTTCAATCAGATCTATTTATTTACTGCTCCTGTTGGTGAGTCATCACTTTGTCTTAGTAGAAAACTTCACATGCCTCACCGACGAGATTAGTCCGCAATGAATTGTAATATACATTGCATTATAAAGAACCTGCGGTTGATTTAATAAATTATTTTTACACAGTTGCTTGAATTAAAGTGCAACATTTAAAGTACAAAAGTTATTGAATTGTTATCTAAAGAGAAAACTAATTTCGGACGCGTATGTGTTTATTTTATACGTTGCGCACTTATTGTGCGATAATAAAACGCGATTTGTGCGTGTGGTATTAGACTATATAAATATGTTAATTTTATTGAAATGTGGTTGTTAGTATTTCAATCGGATTTATTCAATTATCGATTTTCGATACTTATTGGGGGTATTTCTATACAAACTTACCAAAATCTACTGCGAACAAATAAATTACTTTTGTGACAGCTTTTCAAATGATCGATCCAAACTTTCCAAAGGCAAATTGCTTTTTTATATAAGGTATAATAATATTGCGGACTAATCTCGTCAATGAGGCATGTGAAGTTTTCTTGGACGCTTTTAACGACTTCGGTTTCCTTTCGAAATAGCTTACAGATTACTTAGTTTAAGATACAGATTAATAGGTCAGTCGTTACACCCGGAACCATGGCAGAAATTACGGCAAAAAATATTCTGTAGACAGTATCAAAGCAGAGGGAAACTAGTATTATTTACCCCCCCCCCAAAAAAAAAATAAATAGGAAAGTCGTTTCACGGGGTAGTTGAGGAAATTATTTAAACCCAAAATTCTTACAGTCTACAGAGACGAGAATGGTGGCAATAAAACAAGCGTTATTTGGTGCTTTAAAATTTATTGTGTATATAGTCGCCATCATTAAGGATGCACTTTTGCTAGCGATATATGATATACGGATGTGCACGGGTGTCGGAAGTCCGCTTTGTAATACGTGGCTCGTTGCAAAAGGAAACGCTTATTTTATATGTTAAAGAGCTACGAAGAAATGAGTGCAATATAAGAAGGAGCGATGACTAGTTCTATAAAATTTAATTTTGCTTATAGTCACCACAATTCCCAATGAATTTTCTCAGGAATTCAATTCAATCTCTGCTTTCTCAGAATTTAGTACAATCGATATCTGCAACAAGAAAGTGAAACTACCATAAATGAATGCGATCCGTCAGTATAACATTACAATTTTTAAATAGCTCTGGACCTTTTGCTCGAAATAAAACTAGATGCCATTATTTTTCGAAAACACCTCGTACAATATAATTGAATGAGTAAGAAAAAAGAGTAAGATGAAACGAAAAATGTTATTTCCGGAAGCCAATAAAAAAAAAACTGGGGTGTATAGCTCCTTGTCAGAATCATACAATCGAGCATAGGTAGTATTTGATTATATAAGAGAACCATTTTACAAAAACTTATTTATATTGGACTTGCGGGGGTAATCACATTGCCCGTGGGTTGGAGAGGTGGCGTAGTAAGGAACCCTAGGAGGATGTAAAGGTGTTTGAAAAAGTGGTATTATCGGGGGAAAATTAAAACAGTAGGAACCTAAGGTGGAGAGAGGTTCTTAAAAAAATAAGTAGTATTAGGCAGACAGGCGTGAACCAGTAACGGGAAGGAAGAAATAAACATGAAACAAACCTAACGTCTTAGGTGATGAGTCAATCACGAAACTGGAAATGACAAGCGTTCGAATTAAGGGTAGTTAATCTAACGGAGACGATAGACAATGACGTGCGAAAATGTCGACGAAAAAAAAACGACCCCTCTTTGCAGAAAACTGCCCAGTTGAAGGTGAAAGAATTGACGTTTTTGACGAATTTTTCGAATGTTTCCATATTTGTTTTCCGAGAGACCGAGATTTAATACCATATCGATTTTGTCACGTTCCGACACAACTTTCGGAAGTTCTTGCGAGGCATACAATCACATACGCATGTTTTCTTTCTATATATTAGATATAAAAACGGGCATGTTATTATTATCTGGGAATCAGCCACAGTATTGTTCCACAGCCGGCAGTTCTAGTAAGTAAACATAGATCATGCAATTTTCGTACTGTTTTAAGCAGAGATTTAGAGTAAAGGAATATGTTGCTAGGTAAAGTAAGTAGTAGAGTATTTGTTGAGAGTAATTCTATTTTGTACCAATTTCCCTGTGTCCGCCTTAAGGTAAATTCATATTACAAGCTAATAATAGTAAATAGTCGTGAAATCCAAACAATACATCGAATTAGAAAATCATTTATAGCACAGGAAAAAGAAGTAACTATCAATACCCGGAGGTGTACTTTGAATGTATATAATTTGTAAGCGTTTATTTTTTATTTCTCAATTATTTCAGAATCCAATTTCATTGCTCATTTCTAATTTTCGAACCTGAAAGAAAACGTGACAATGCTGACTATGGCTTTTACATCACCAAGCTGAGGAGTTATGGAAATAGTTTTATAAGTGATTATTTGGAACAGTTTTTACCTATGATGTACGTTGAATGTTAGGATAAGTAATTACATTTGAGATCTGTTGAGTATAAATTTTACCGCGGTTAAGCATCACGTGGCCATTTTTCGAATCTGACCTACGAAATATTTACAAACACTTTCAGCACGTTAAAGCGTACATTCCACTATTGAACCGTCCTCGTCAAAAACGTAATATTACCAAATGTCCACAACAAATTATTATTACATTACCGTCCCAAAAACGACCGTACACACATCAACATTTTTTCTTGAATTACGTCCGAGCCTTGATATGTCGGGACACCTTTTAAAAAAAATATTCTACGTTTGGTGCATATTTTCTGGGGCATAAAATGCAGCTTGTTTTAATAGCACTACTTCCGAATACGTAGCTCTTCAATCAAAAAAAAATATGAGGCGGCATTTCTTTTGGAAGGATTATTTTATGCTGAAGCGCTGAACACGAAAATATACACTTTCAGGATATTAAAGTGTAATATATATATATATATATATATTACTCCTATAAATTCGTTTTTCTTTAGTGTGTATTGATATTCATATTAAAACCCCTCTTTTTTATTTATTTAAAAAGAAAATATAATTTTCTTATATATGGGTTGTGGAATTGCATTAACTAGCAACACCTCTAGCTAATTTGCATATTCTTTTAAACATTAATTTTAATTAATTAGTTGCTTCAATTTTCTAATGTAATTATCATCTTTACTTAACTAGTATATGCAGATATTGTACATGATTAATACTTGCATAATATTTGCGTAAAAATTTTATAGTAAACACAAAATTGTTTCCATATATATTTATGCATACGTATATATTTTTGTGTAACAAATTTTGCCTACCAAACTCCTCCTAGAGTTTTTGGTCTGCAGCCATGAAACTTCATATATATGATATTTGAATTCATGCAAAACTTTATATTTGGGTTTTAGCCCGGAACAATTGGTGCAAAAATGTGAACATTAAAAAAAATGTGTTTTTGCCAGGTGAAAGTCGAACGCCGGCATGACGAATGCATAACGTAAGAGCTATTGGTTCATGTTTTAATTTTTAACCTTGCAGTAAATATGTTTTCATATCCCAGTCATTGACGTCAGAGGCATAATAAATCGTGTGCTGAACGTTTTGGTTTCGGTTCACGGTGGGGCGCATGAGCTTTTCCTTTATACTTTTTTATTCATTACTATATATTGTATCACATCTATCTATATATCTATAAAAGTGAAAATTGTATGTCTGTCTTTTCTCTATGATACTTAATGAAGACCATTATACAGAAAGGCATTACTTTACATATTCACACTTTTTAATATATACATATGCACTTAATCTTATAAACAGTACATAGGGTCCGCGCAAATCCGGGTGGAACTGCTAGTATATATATATATATATATATATATATATATATATATATATATATATATATATATACGTCCTGGGAGATAATTCGAACTTTTCTATGATAAACACTGATTAATTCATCAATTCATGTGTTTATTTCAAAACTAATATCTTCCTATTACTATTAGTTGTTTTATCACGTTTCGGCCAACCATTTCTCTAGCATACTACAGGTGGTTAACGAATAGTGGGCCGAAAAGTAGTGAAGCAACAACAAATACTAAGATTCGAATAAGTCCGCAAATTAGCAAATAAATATACAAATTATTCATGATAAAAATTCCAATAAAAATTAAATATAATAATGAATAATTTTGCATAAACATGAGTACAGAAACGCTTTGTATTTTTTTTTGTTTTTTTTTAATATACCCTATTGAAACGGAAGATTATTAATATTCTTTATCGTAAACATCTATCACGTAGAACGTGTTTTAAAACACACTGTAATATTTACATATGAAATACATGTTTACGGTGAAAAAAACTGGCCCTGATGATACATATAGAGAAAAACTGAAAACTATTTTACGTTATTATATTAGTAATGTAAATAGTGAGAAATTTCAGATTACGACCACACGCGTACCATGTTTTACTACAAAATGAACATCTTTTTTTCTTCTTTGAAGTATGGTGTGGAACGATACAGCTGTCGCCCTATATAAAAACAAACAAACAAAAACATACTGCAGCATTTTTTTAATCTATTGCAAAATTCCATTCAGTCAAACTAATTATGTAGCAGAGCTTACATATCTCTAATATAGCTGCAACCCCAATAAACACTTGATATGTGTTCCGAATTGGGAACACATTCTTTCCACAAGCACCGGCGTGAGTTTGGCGAATACTCGGCGGATGGCGGCGGTCAGACTCTTTGGTTTTGGAGAAGGTAATGTATGTCATGTTTTCGACGTATGACCGTACAAAGTAGTAATCAGGTGTTTAGGTCACGTGAGAAGGGTATAAAGTCGCAACACTTCTTTTGAAATTAAGTCTGATATTTTTTTTTTTACTTGTGGGCTGGCGCCGAGTCCTTTTGCCAAATCCACGTTCTTCAAGATGTCACCTGATTGCACATCTAGATGCATTTCGTTGTTGCACTTACATGTCGACATCAAAGATGCGAGATGGCATGATGTGACACTTACTTGAAACCACACCAAAGATCATAAACGTGTCCGCAAACTTTGTTTTCACTACTCTAGTAACGTCTCTGTTATTCGTGGCCATTCAGGGATGCATTTTGAGGGTGCTGGAAATGGTCGTATTTTACTAACTTGGATCGGTACAGAGCATGAGTTGTACAGCGGCGCATCTCCGACCTCGACTGTTTAGCATTATGTTACTTTCACACATGATAGTGGGTTCCTATCCCTCTTAGTATACAGGCACAACTGGCTTACATGTAGATGGTCTGAACCAAGAAAAGAAAACCGTTTATTATCCAAGGAAAATGGAATCATCTCGCCTTTTCTGGGGTGACAACTTTATCGTTCCACCCCTTACTATTAGCGCAAATGTCAAAAAGCAAAGTTTGATTTCTACCCAAAAGAAAAATTGGTTTTCAAATAAACCAATTTATGCTGCACGAAGTAGCCTACGGTTCTGACTAGAAGTGTACAATAATATATAATAGCGGTCAAAACATTATCTCAGTGGAGTGATTGATTAGGCAAGAAATCAATACGGAACCAAAATCGCAGAAAAAATAGAAAGGATTAGTTCCTGTTGGTTTCACTTGGGTGTGGATATCTTGATTGCTTGAGTCTACGAATGAAATTGCTTGCAGACAAGTAAATAAAGAGAAGTGCAAAAATTTGTATGAGAAATGATGCTGGGAAAGTGTGATGAATTGGATGTAAACATGTAGATGGAGATGAAGAATGGAAAGGAACAAAAAGATATGATGCTTCTGTTCCTGACGATAATCATGCGAATGCTGACCAAAAAGAAAAAATATGATGATTAGTGTTGCAGAAGGACAAGAGATGGTACTAGTAAAGATGAAGAATAATAAATAGAAAAAATGATGCTGATAATGTTATAGTTGCTAATTATTGTAAATATGCTTACGAATAATAAAAAAAGTGGTAAATAATTATAATAAGCGAGACCTGTAGATATTCCACAGTGGACTCATTCATGTGTAATGAATGTTAGTATTCTGTAGATTTGCAGTGAAAATGGAGATGCTCTGATGTTATTGTAGCTTTTGTGTTGTTTAAACTGCAAAAGAATTTATCTAAGCTAGTAGGAACGTCCGGCAAAAATATGATATTTAGCGGTTACGTGTGATATATCAATTTTTGTAGATTTCATATATATTATTATAGAGTTAATGTTTTATAGATTTGTATATTTTTAAAAATAAAACAAATATGTATATCCGTATACCTTGGGTGCATTAGCTTGAATCTAAACCGAAATAAAAACTTACGAAAAAAAAAAATAATAAATAAATAAAAAATATATATATATATATATATATATCGCAAAGTTTAACAACGTTTTCTAATATAGATCCACAGAATATTGTGATAAGTGTTTCAGTGTGAACAAGTATGGTATAATAAATTATGGGGTTTATCTATTTTAGTTTTACTGTCATCATTTTTTGCTTTGGTTTTGATACCCCCAAATTCGATCAAAATTTACAACCGTTCCTTTTCATAACCTATCATACTTTGATTGAGATTGTCAGACCGACTTCCTCATCTTGGTCGTTATAGTTACAACGTTTCGGCCGTTTTGCCGTCCGGCCTTCATCTGGTGTTTTGTATCGAACTAAGGAACCGTTTGTAAGGAGTCCCATATGGGCGAGTGGTCCTAGGCGTTGTATCAAAGTTTACAGTTACCCAAAGGTGCTGAGTTCAATCCTGAACGAATGCAGTGAAAAGTAACATTCAAAACAGAGAATCAGCAACTATGTCCCAGAGCCTAGCTGGAGTCCGAACACGGTACCCCCGTAATAATAATAAAGGTTTGGGTTCGAGACTCCTACCAAACGGTTCCCTAGTTCGATACAAAACACCTGATGAAAGCAAGAGGGCAAAACGGCCGAAATTTTGTGACTATAACGACCAAGATGAAGAAGTCAGTCCGACAATCTCAATCAATGAAAACACTTCATCTCAAAAATACAGACAATTAGTAATTTGTATATTTATTTATTTTAATAAAGCAGAATCCATTTTCTGTTGGCTCTTTTTGAAACCAGTCAACGACGGGTACTTTTGCTAGTATGCATATACAGCGTCTCCAAAATTGTGACTGGCGAGTTCCAAATCTTTTTTTTCATTTTACTAATGATGATTAATATTCAATCTATATCAGATATTTTACAGATGATATATTAGTAATTATCAATAATATATTAGTAAATAACAACGTACGAAAGTTGTGGAATTGTTTTACCAAAGTCAGCCAAGGCTTTAACGACAATATTATCTTTCGCTATGGCAATGTCGAATCGCAACCACGTCCCCTAGACTTGTCTAGCTGTGACGGTTTCTTCTGAGGATATGTTAAAGAAAGCGCCTATGTTAACAAACGCCAAACCATACAAGAATTTAAGGAAAACATCAGGAACGAAATAAAGGAGTTAAATCGCAATCCAGAGATTCTGCAATCTGTCGTGATTAATGCAGCGGAAAGAGCACAAATATGCGAAGCTAAAAATGGGTAATATTTTAGGTGTGATTTATTTATTTATTTATTTTTACAAATATATTTTGAATCTTGCATTTCGTAAAGTGTCTGAATGTCTTATTCGGGCTGTGTTAAAACTACAGAATTATATCGTAGACAATAAAGACTCTATCAACGTTTAAAGCCCTTCAGTTACTTTTAGACTTCCTGTACTACGTTATATAGGATTATACTTAGTTACATATGCTAGCTACTGTCGCATTTTAGACGGTGAGGATTACACCATTACGAACTCTTTGCCGTTCAGTAAGCTGAAAATGGAATAACTTGGGATAATTCTATGACATAGACACAGTTTTAAAAAAAAAACAGGTGTTAATGTTTATAGTAAAGATATAATTAAAAAACGTACATTAGGTGTCACCCACCAACAAACAGAGAGAATGTAAGCATGTATTGTAAGATGTATTGTGTAACGATCGTATATTACGGCCCCTCTCAGCTGGTGCGTCATAGTAGATGTAATTATTAAAGTACGTCTGTATCGGTATAACGCAAACACACTTAGAGATGTGGAAAATAAATTCATTTTTTATTTAAATAACATTAAAGAAATAGCAAAATTAAATTGTATACATGCGTGATTGCTATGAAAAAAACTAATTGACATTTGTATGGATTAAAGACATTAAGCCAGTTAAACAGATTTCCGTTTTATTTTAGGGGCAGCTATAACGGACATAACCGGAAGCAAGTATCCAGTAAATGTTGGGAAGTATATCGTTTTGCATTTGCAGAATCTATAGGCAATTTAGTGTCGTTTTTGTGTTTGATTTTTTTCTTTTTGACGGGATGGTATACTTCTAAACGGTTAACACGGCTTAAGGTTAAATATACTTTAAGTATTTCGGAAATTAAACGCTATGTGCTATTTCGAACGTTTATGTAATTCTAAAGAAAACAAATACATTGGAACAATATTAGCTAAACTAAAACAAAATATAAAGGCGCGTAAACGTTAAAATGTTAAAAGAAAATCGTGAAGATTAAACGGTTTTTTTTTTGTTTTTTTGATAAATAAATATATTTATAGAATAATTAAAAAAATAACAATAGATGCATTTAACAATTGTAAGGAAGAGGACATTAGATATTCCACACAAAAATAGGGACTTTCAAACGATATATACAAAACAATAGCATCAAAGAAATTTTCGGAGACAATATTACTTTATACCATAATTAAGTTTTAATATTTAAAATAAAATGCAAAACAATGTCTTTTTATGGAATTTTTTTCTTGAATAACTACATAAATGTATAGAAAATGAATTAATTAGCAGACAACCTCCTATTAGGAATCAAATCACCTTAGACAAAGGTTAATTTATTGATTATTCACTATTTTATATCCGCTCTTGTATGTGGGATGATGTGATGTGGTGTCAATACCTATCGATGTAAATTTCTGTCTTTACGAACACATCTACTTATATATATAAATTAACTTAGTCTGTGTATGTGTGCGTGTCAGTTTGTTCTCTATGGACTCCGGAGCAGTGTGAGCAATTCATTAAAACTTTTCCTCAAATATATATTATATATCTTGGGATGGTTTTTGATAAGAGTTCTATTAGAATGCTTGCGATAATTATTGGAAATCGCTCATAAGGAATTGTTTGATTTGCCCAAACCTTAAACACTTATACGGCGTAACATTACAAGGCCATTTAACAAGTTTTATCGCCCCACGAACAGATGGGCCCGGCGTATGTAATCAATAGTAGGCACTTTATGAAATATTGGTGCGTTTAAAATGAGTGTTTTGTTTCGATAACAATTATTCTATGATAATTGCCTTTTGTGTTTTAAACTCATTTGTCGATATTATAAAAATAATGCCATAAAATGTAGCATAGGTTGTCTAAAGTGTAAACTGCAATGTAATCTGAGGGAAGGTACTGCAGTAACTTACGTACAACGGCCTCCCATTGCAATGATTTGGGCAACGACTTAAGTAGGCAATTAACTGATTTGAAAAAAAATGCTAATTACATTAATTTCAATGACAATACAAGTATCGAAATGTTGAATATTCGTTGATCATCATTCAATTCTAGTCAACGGTGGTGTTTCCATGATATTATAGAGAAGTGTTCAGATTAAGTATGTATGAAGAGGAGTAAGTAACTTCGACGAATGCATTGAAACGAACGTAAAAGCTTATACTTTTTTAAATGGAGTATTTTCGTTTAACGTAACATCCGATATTTACAAGTGTGTAATCCCGAACTCGGGACTCTTTATGTCAAATAAGGCAGATTTGTAAACTACATGGAATTTTAATGGAACCCTTTATTTAATATACAGAGGTTGGGCGCCTTTTCGCATTTCATGGGTCGACTGCATTGAGAATGAAACGACAATATTAACTAACTAATCTATCCACAGAAACGCTAACGATTCTATTACGAATATTAAAACGTCCAAAACGTACGTTTGTTACTACACACTTATATATAAATGGAATTGTTGTAGATTAAAAATTTTAACACAAAACAAACCAATAAAAACAGCATATACTCTACTCGGTTAAGAGGAACATTTTTCATTAGCAATGAAAAAAAAAACAAAACAAAAAACATTCGAACTGTATATGTTTTAGTAGACTGAACACTCCAAAATGATATGTGGGATATTTTTTTTTATTTAGATCATACCATCTAATGTTCTCATATTGAGTGTTATCGAATAGTTAATTTCATTTTAGTTACCATCCCGTTTTGTTAGAAATAATTAAATAAAGATGATATCCTTAGCTTGATATAGGTATTGACTTTTAAATATTTATACTATTTAGTACATTTTCTTCAAAGTAGAACCTAAATATTAAACCTCGGAATATTAGACTTACCGTTTACCATTTAGCAAACATGGCGCATATAACACTCTAGATATAAAATCAGTCCAAAAAATACGATAAAATATAAACACAATAAATTTCCTCATTGAAAGATTTTAATAATTATCAATCATTAACTGTAAATTTCTCAATTTAGGGTCTTCACAAAATTAGCAGGAGCAGCGGGATTTGCTGTTTTAACAGAGAACCGGTGAGTCTCCGTGATTGTTTCATATATATATATTGGCGGAATGTAATATTCTTTGAATTTTCGATCAGATATCCTTTAAAAAAAAGTGTGTATAATTATTCAGTTTTATAAGCATGTTGTAAGATCGCTAGATAAGAATTATAATATTGCTGACGAGTTGGGTTGAATTTATGATAAATATGCTATAATGGCATGTTAATTTAATTGTATAAACGAAATTATTTTATATGCAAACTCAGTAATTGAGGTAGTATTGACGTGACACAAAACTCTCTTCTTCTTATTTCTCTAAAATACGCTTTACTTCAACTGTGCTAAGACATAACCGAAAACACTATGGCTATTTAAAAGTGCACAGAAAATTTATCCCGTATTGTTTTATACACAACAAAATATTTTATTTATATTGCACCAGCCTGGGTGCCCGGCGTTGCCCAGGTGTTTGGAGGTGTGTGTTAAGAAAGAAAAGTGGTAGTAGGCAGGAAGGCACAATCTTGTACCGCGAAGGAGAAATAGAACGTGAAAAAAGGACCGTCTTTGCCGTTGCGTCCATGCCCAAACCATAAGTGGCGAAGGTTTAAATTAAGGTTAGTCAATCAAAAAGAGGGATGATTTTTTAAAATATCGGCAAAAACACCGACCCCTTCCCGTAGAAAAGTGTCCAGAGTAGGGCGAACAAATTAATTTTTGTAGTCAGCATTTTTTATACTTTTCGTCCAAAGGGGCGAGCTTCAAAACGATACAAATGTCGCGAAAATTTGTCGCCCTTTAAGAATGTTTTGCCGTACATTCATCGTATATACATTAAACAAACAGATGAGATTTATATGATAAATTGTTTTTACACAACTGACTTTTTATATCAACTCAATCAGAACACACACACACACCACTCTTTCATTACTGAACATTAATCTCTTTTCAGTAAACTAATAATCGCAGTTGTTTGTGTAACAGAATATCAAACAAGCTTTAGGACATTTAAAATAATAGAAAACCCGGTGTATCGGATTAACTATTAAATTCGTTATAACGGTCAGAAAGGTTATATAAACACACACGCACACACACATTCATATTCTCTCCACACATACATACATATATGTATGTAATTATTTTTGCGAAAATACATTTATCCAGAGTCCTAAATATTACGTTAAACTATATCCGATGGTGTAACACACGCTTGCGGGCAATGGGGGAGGGGCACCCTTTAATTGCCATTGCTCCTAGTTCTACTTTAACAGGTACTACCACTTCGGGTCAGGGTCCCAACTATGGACTAAATACAAAATGGCTTGCAAAAACATATTTTATTAATTTTTTCTTTAAAATCACTGGATTTAGTATTAAATAATCTGAAAAGGGTTGATATGCCGTAAAACAAACACACACAACACATGTTTATTCAGTTATATTTCAACATATATGCATATAAATCCTTCAATTTATAAAGCTAGATGTAACTACAGAGCATATATGTATATATATATATATATATATATATATATATATATATATATATATATATATATATATACGCACACAAATAAATTACAAAAAGTCAATATTAGAAATTAAGAGGTTCTCCATTTTAACGTTTTGATGAGATTTGCTGTTGTTGACGCTACATTAAAATACCAAGATAGCGAAACTAAAGGTAATTAAATTGCAGCCCCCCTTCTGAATTAAAGACTTCGCAAGTATGCCCGTATTAATTTATTTTCTTTGTAAGTTAATGTTTCTATTCGTCTGATGAGTAGAGGCGGAATAAATTCCAAATTTTTCATAAAAAAATATATGATTGTGTCTGCGCTGCGGAACAGGTATTGCCAAGTGTTGAACATTTTTAGCTGAAAGAAATAGACGGTAAGACGGAAAATATATTGAAATTTGGAATAGACATTTTGTCATCACACGCACACACATATATGTATATGTCATCGACATACAGTACTGTTCCGCTGTTTCACAACTCATCAATGCAAGTAGAGAAGCAACTACCTCAAGCCAGGACCAAAACCTGTCGGAGCTTCTAACTTTTGCGCTATTCGGCGTCTGCTATGCGGTAAGTGAATCACCAATGTGCTGACATTGTCCAAAAACCGAAACTCAATTTATTTTCACAAAGAACATCGCTTATACTCTAATGGTAATTTTATATCACTTCTCAATATGCTCAACCCAAGATAGGGATCGTTATAATCATCCACATTCAGTACTGTTTCGCTGTTTGACAGCTCATCAGTGCGGCTAGGCAAGCAACTACCTTAAACCAGGATTGAAATTTCACAGCCTATATGGCGTTGCGCTAGTCGGCTGCTGCTATGCGGACAGTGAATTAACAATGTTTTTTTACATTGTCCAAATACCTAAGCTCAATTTCTTTACACAAAAAGCATAGTGATAAAAATAACCCTGATAGCTCTGGCGCAACATCAAGTATTCAGCTATCGACAAGATTTGAATTACACTAAAAAATCGTGTATTCAGTTCATTCTCGGCTAGGCCGCGCTGGATGAATATATATATATATATATATATATATATATATATATATATAATCCCTTTTATAAGTATAAGAAGACATATTTAACCTTTTCAATTACTATGATTTCAATAGTAATGAATTTACTCTTTAAAACTATACAAATATTTAATGAGTTTTCTGTAGAGTGAAAAGAGGATTATATCTCTGGATAATTTTTTCGGAATAACATGATTTCCCTTTATCTTTTACAGTATTTGTATTTTAATTTACTAATTATTAGAGTATTTATTATGATAATGTACACTTGCAAGCAAGAAATGGGTGAAACAAATTGTATACATTTTATTGAGCTAAAAGCCATATTAAACAAAGTGCATTTGAACAAGGAAA